>NC_090176.1:50145614-50163114 GCF_024679245.1 Pseudorasbora parva
CTTGCATACATTTATTTTAAAAATTATATAAAAACAATTTTAATTAAAAATGTTCCTCTTCAGGTTTATAAATCCAACATTAATGGCTAATTTAAGATGGGAAACATTGTATTGTAATTATAATGTCACACTTACTATTTATCTTACCGTTTAAATGTTTTTTCGTACATTAAAATATATGGATTTTAAAATGGAGGTCCCTTATAAAGGTTTATCATATTTGGGGGTCCTTGGCATCATAAAGTTTGAAAACGCCTGCTTTAGCATATTCTGATAAAATTTGGTGTGTCAAAAATAGTCTCTTTATATTTGTGCCGAGCATGCCGAGTCGAATGATACCCAATTTTCCCATATCGCCCATTGTGAATTTTGGAGTAAAATGCTATATTTTATGAATGCATTGGCGTATTGTTGCGAAACAGTACTCAAAATGTTTTGGAGCAGCGCCACCTTGTGGTCAATTTATAATGAAATAGCATTTGATGAAATTAACTTATTGTATTGTAATGAAACTGGTCTTAATAGTTTCCTTGGGTCAGGCCAAGAACATCAATACCAATACTAAGGGTGCGTTCACACTTGTAGTTCGGTTCGTTTGGTTCGTTTGGTCCGGACCAAAAAACAAAAACAAACATAATAGTCCTGGTCCGCTTAGCGTTCACACGGGCATTTTTAACAGCGAACCTAAAGTTACCGAACCAAAGGCACAGGGAGACGCTCACAACCTGATTGGTCGGTTTATATGACGTAGGAGCTCGTTTACCGAACATTCAAAACAATGCTGTGTGCGGATTACACGCGCGGGCATTTTATGCGTGTACATGGTATTATTTTTTTTACCAGAGAACTCATGAAGAGCTCATGAAATGTTCAAAACATTCAAAACAACGCTGTGTGCTGGATTAAACGCGATCATTTTATGCGTGTAACACATTTGGCATTATTTCTTACCAGAGAACTCATGAAGAGCTCATGAAATGTTCAAAACAACGCTGTGTGCTGATTAAACGCGATCATTTTACGCGTGTACATGTGGCATTATTTTTACCCGCTGAGAACTCATGAAGAGCTCATAAAATGTTCAAAACATTCAAAACAGCAGCAGGATTTCCTCCGTTGTGCAGAACAGAGACGGCCGTTCTGTCGTCTGTACCTGCTAATAATGGGCAACACAGGAACTTTGATGAGAAGAGCCAGGTGTGCTTTTTGTGTGTTTTTTCTAGCATTTTCGAAACATGCTCGTCAGACCAAATATTGATTAGGCACTTCCTCGTTGCTCCACGTTTGCCCTCTAATGTTAAAGTTACTCATTTTGGATACACCGATCTTTCCGCGTCATCAAATCAGCTGCATTATGCGTCGCATCTTGTGACATTACATCCGGTTTTTGGTCCGTTTACATGTCTTTGGTCCGTGTTGCGTTCATATATCAATCGAACCGCACCAGAGTTCGTTTGGAAGCGGACTGAGACTCGTCTTTTTAGCGCTCTCGGTCCGCTTGTTTGGTGCGCACCAGGGTTCGGATGGCAGCGTTCACATATGTTCAAATGAACCGCACTAACCGAGCAATCGCACCAGGGTTCGTTTTAATCGAACCAAACATGACAAGTGTGAACGCATCCTAAATGTCCTGTCCTCCTCCTACCTAGACCGTTCTCGAATAACGTGCAAATGAATTTGACGTAGAGCACGTCAAAATGAACGTGAGGCTATATCTATCTCTTATCTCTCCTCCCATGATAACCATGACCTGAGTCGACTTGCACAGTTTCGGCACAGTGCCTCCTTGTGGTCAGGAGATATGAAAAATACCTCTTTTTGCTTATAACTTCTAATTGGTTTGGCCAAAAAAGCACAAAACTGAACTCGTTAGATTTGGTGCTGAGCATACCAAGTTGAACGATACATTTTCAGCCTCGCCATTTTGAATTTTGTAGTAAAATGCTATATTTTATGAATGCATTGGCTTACCCAATAACCAATTTTCCCCAAATCAGCCACTATATTTTACAAATGCATTGGTGTATCGTTACAAAATTCTGTATGTGTCTTCTGCACCACACCCTGACAGTACTCAAAAAGTTTTGGGGAAGCGCCACCTTGTTGTCAAAAGTTATAAGGAATTTGCAAAAATGCTAATAGCTTTTGATTAAATTAACCTGTTGTAATGAAACTAATCTTAATAGATACATTGGGTCATGCAGAGAACATAGCCATACATTTTGCCATAGATTTTCACCAAAATTGAATCGTATCATCTTCAGACCATGCCAGCAAAAAGTTATAGATTTCCGCGTCGATAAACCCTTTTTGTAAGTTGAGGCTCAATGCTAAAATGACCTTGAGGCTGTATCTCTGCAATGCTTTGGCATATTAACACCAAACTTTGCATGTGTCATTGTCACCTCACTACATCATTTTCGTAACAGCGCCACCTACTGGTCAAAAGTGATAAACCATTCATATCCGGTTGTTAAGACTGACGTCACGCAGCAGCGCTTCCGGGTCCAAACGCTCTATATTATACCACAAGAAAAACTACAAACGGTGCTAATATACACACACAATGTGGTGTAATACTAAAAAAAAAGTTATAATAATAACCTTTTTCTCCATAGCAAAAATCTAGCTGGCCAGACAGTGATTCATCTTTTATAAATCGTTAAAATAATAATGTCTGTAATGCCGTGACCATAGAGAATGTTGTGTAGACTGTAAGTATTTAAAATGTTTAACTTTTTTAAATGTTTGATGTTTAATATGAAAAGATAGCACTCATAAACGGGTGTCGATGGTATTCTCAAGTGAAACGAGTTGAGGCTTGGACCCAGAAACGGCGTTCCTTACGTCACGACTTAACAAGCGGATTACTAGTGACGGTATTTATGATTTTTCAGCAATTTTGTCTATAATCATATTAAAATGTCTTTAATTGCTCATTATTGCAGTAGGTCTGATGCTCCTGCAGCATTTTGAATGTTTGGACGTTTAGATGAATAAATACTATTTTGTCCTAATGTTTTGAGAACATTATTAAAGATCTTTGAACAAACATCCTATTAACATTACTGGTTGAGCGTTTGTTCATAACTTTGAGGGAACCTTGCCAGAACGTTCTGAGAATGTTAGCCGGGGTTTGTCTTCTCCAATATTCATTAAGTCATTAAGTAAACGACAGCGAATGAAAAGCCTCAGAACCGAGATATGTTGATTAATGGATTCGGAGGCTTCCGACAGCATTTCAATGCATAGGAGCCTATTTGCGATTCCGGCTCTGCAGGAATGAAGCAGAGAGCCAAGGAAAGAGGGAAAGTCGAAGAGAAGAAAGTGTGATAAAATGATAATTAGTGTTAATCTGATACCATTGCCTAGCAACAGACGATAGGCTGTAATAATGGAGTAATGGCTTCTATTTTTGGCGCCTCTGTCTTTTCCAACCTCTGCTCGCTATTTTTCTTCCACAAAGAAAGAGAGAGCGTGAGCACAGGAAGCTAATGGTCAGAACACGACTAATGGATCTGAGTAGAACAAACCGACCGCTAAAACATAAGACACAGACAGTCCCACGTCGCTGATTCACACGGGACGTGTGACCCGTTGTAAAGCTGAACGCGCCTCAAGCTCGTGCAAATTGCCTGTCAATGAATACAGGTGTATTGCTTTTCAAACGCTCCCCAGTGACGCCATTCAGCGATCCGTTCGGGGGAAAAAAAGCTTCTGTTCAATACAAAACGTGTATCATTTCCATTCTGTTCCAGTGTGTATTATCATTTCAAAAGCGGGTTCTCTGCAGCACTCGTGCTCCTCTGATGGTGTGTGTGTGTTGACATCAGCAACTATCTCGATAAGATAAACCCGTTCAGTAAGTGTTTGAACACTTTAGGTGATGTTTCATAGTCATCAAAATCACACTGAAGAAGGCTTTCAGACCTAATGCATTACTTCAAAGACATTGGTTTAGAGTGTAGACCTCTTGTTTTTGTCAGGTGTGTGTGTGTGTGTGTTTAGTTCACTTTGAACTGGACTGAATCGATCTGAATAATGACACTTTTGTCTGTTTAAAGCTGGTTTACTTGATGAAGTTTGAATCATTCTTTTATTTTCCTGTTTATTAAGCTGCTTTGAAACAATCTGCATTGTATAAAGCGCTGTAGACATAAATCCAAGTGACTTGACTACTAGTATGTTTTAATCTCATTCTAAAAGACTTCATAAAAATAAAATAAAAATGCCTTAGTTGATGCCAAGGACCATAGTTAAAACAGCTACATGCACCAAAATGTGGGAACATATATGTTAATATTAAGCAAAAATATTTTGGTGCCATCAGCTTTTTTAATCATCAATACATAGAAATAGTGTAAAATGCTGATGCATGTATGAAATATTGGCTGCGTTTCCCCGCGCCGCATGGTTTCGTGTTGTGTTGCCAGCTCACTTGCAATTAAAACGGCTCAATCCCTCTCGAGCCCTCTAATACTCCAGCAGAAATTTGCTGATGAATAAAGATGTTCCCAATTAAATCATAAATGACGAATCACGTTCATTAATAGTGCGAGCAGAAGCGTGCAAGCACCTTTGATTATTGACCTCTGCTCCCTCGATGATCTATGGAAGCTTGTTTCTGCCACAAAATAAAAAATAAAGCTAAAGGCTTGTTATCACACCAACGATACCTCCATTAGTGGTCACACTAGCAGACAATATTGTTCTGTTTCTTATAAGCACTGGTGTTTCGTGTTCTGTCGCTTTAAATGCTCGAGGTCTGTAAAGCAGGATGGATTCTGATTGGCTGACAGTGTTTTTATCGTTCAAAAGTGATTCCAACATTATTGTTTTTTTTGTGGCGTTCTCGTTATAGTTGTGCATGCTATTCTTCTATATTTCGAAATGATTTTTACGTTGCAGTCTTGCAGGGTTTTTTCTTCCTCTGCAACGAATAAAAAATGTATAAATAAAAATGGTAATTCGCTTTTAATCCGGCAATTCTGACTTCTTTTTCTTGTAATAGCGCAATCATCGAAAATTTGGAATTTTGACACCTCACATGTCATGATAATTTCCCAGATCTCAATGTGTGTTAATTGCGCAATTCCAAGAAAAATTAATTGTCAGATAAAAAGTTGCATTTAACTTCTTCTTTTTTATAGTGGGGTGGGGGATCGCAAAACTGCAACTCAAAATTGCAAGACGTTAACTAGTTTATAACTCGCAATTGCGAGATATAAAGCCGGATGGATTCTGATTGGCTGTCAATTTTACATCATTCATCAACTCAAAAAAAAAAAATTCTGAAAGTGATTCCGACCGTATCGTTTGTTTGTGCTGTTATCATTATTTTTGTGGGCTATTCTTCAATATTTCGAACGATTTTTAGAGTTATATCTTTATCGTTATTGTATCGTTTTCATCCTTGGTGTGAACAGGCCTTAACTGGGACTTTTTATCTCACAATTTCTTCTCAGAATTGTTAGATTAAATCTTGCAACTGCAGATTATAAACTAGTTAACATCTTTTTGAGTTTCTACTTGGAGTTGCAGTCCTGCAATTTTTTTTTCTCAACTATGGATAACATTTATAAATAAATAAATAAACAGGGTAATTGTGACTTTTTATCTCAAAATTCTTACTTTTTTTCAGCCGATTGTGAGAAAAAAGGGTAAAAATTCAGAATTTGCTAGAATTGTACAATTCCAAGGAAAAGAAGTCAGAACTGTCAGATAAAAAGTAGCAATTTACATTTTCCCCCGAAAGACTACAATTCCCAGATTTTCTTTTGAAATGTTTTAACTAGTTTATAACTAGCATTTTTTTTTATCTCACAATTAAAAACTTTTTTTTTTAAATCAGAGAAAAATAATTCCAAAAAATAAAAGTCAGAATTTGTCAGATAAAAAAATTCCAATTTCCTCTTTTTCCAAAAAAATCTGAATTGCGAGATGTTATCTAGTTTAATAACCAGCAATGTTTTTATCGCTCATCAGCTCGAAAAAATTGTTCTGAAAGTGATTCCAATGTTATTGTTTCTTTGTGCCGTTATTGTTATAGTTGTGTATGCTATTCTTCTATATTTCAAACGATTTTTAGATCTGTATCTTTATCGTTATCGTGTTCATCCGTGGTGTAAACAGGCCTTAATTGCGACAACAATTTCTCTTCAGAATTGTTAGATTATATCTCGCAATAGCTTGTTGTCAACTCGCTAACGTCTCGCAATTCTGAGTTTCATTCTTATGATTTGTTTTCCTCCACTATAGATAAAATTTGTGAAGATTGCACAATTCCAAGAAAAATAAGTCAGAATTGTCAGATAAAAAGTTGCAATTTCATTTGTTTTCCCAGAAAAAAACCCACAATTACAAGATTTTAGCTAGTTATAAACTAGTTAACATCTAGCAATTCCGAGTTTCAGTCTTGCAAGTTTTTTTTCTTTCCACTACAGATAAAAAAAGGTAATTGCGACTTTCTCCACACGGTTCAGAAATTTGCGAGAAATTGCTCAATTTCCATTTTCCCCCGCAAGACTGCAATTCTCAGAAATATTTTTGAAAAAATGTGCGATGTTAACTAGTTTATAAGTAGCAATGTTTTTATCTCACGATTAAAAACTTTTTTTTGCATGATTCTAAGAGGGGGAAAATCTGAATTTGTGAGAATTGCACAATTCCAAGAAAAAATAGGCCAGAACTGTCAGATAAAAAGTTGCAGTTTTCTTCTTTTTTTTTCTTCACAAGACTGCAACTCGGAACTGCGAGATGTTAACTAGTTTATAACTAGCAATTGCGAAATACACTCACCTAAAGGATTATTAGGAACACCATATATGGTGAAAGGGGGTCAAACGAGGTGAAAGGGGGTCAAATACAGTATTAGACCCCCTTTGGCCTTCAGAACTGCCTTAATTCTCCGTGGCATTGATTCAACAAGGTGCTGAAAGCATTCCTTAGAAATGTTGGCCCATATTGATAGGAGAGCATCTTACAGTTGATGGAGATTTGTGGGATGCACATCCAGGGCACGAAGCTCCCGTTCCACCACATCCCAAAGATGCTCTATTGGGTTGAGATCTGGTGACTGTGGTGGCCATTTTAGTACAGTGAACTCATTGTCATGTTCAAGAAACCAATTTGAAATGATTGGAGCTTTGTGACATGGTGCATTATCCTGCTGGAAGTAGCCATCAGAGGATGGGTACATGGTGGTCATAAAGGGATGGACATGGTCAGAAACAATGCTCAGGTAGGCCGTGGCATTTAAACAATGCCCAATTGGCAATAAGGGGCCTAAAGTGTGCCAAGAAAACATCCCCACACCATTACACCACCACCACCAGCCTGCACAGTGGTAACAAGGCATGATGGATCCATGTTCTCATTCTGTTTACGCCAAATTCTGACTCTACCATCTGAATATCTCAACAGAAATCGAGACTCATCAGACCAGGCCACATTTTTCCAGTCTTCAACTGTCCAATTTTGGTGAACTCGTGCCAATTGTCGCCTCTTTTTCCTATTTGTAGTGTAGATGAGTGGTACCCGGTGGGGTCTTCTGCTGTTGTAGCCCATCCGCCTCAAGGTTGTGCATCAGCTTCACAAATGCTTTGCTGCACACCTCGGTTGTAACGAGTGGTTATTTCAGTCAAAGTTGCTCTTGTATCAGCTTGAATCAGTCGGCCCATTCTCCTCTGACCTCGAGCATCAACAAGGCATTTTCTCCCACAGGACTGCTGCATACTGGATGCTCTTCCGTTTTCACACCATTCTTTGTAAACCCTAGAAATGGTTGTGTGTGAAAATCCCAGTAACTGAGTAGATTGTGAAATACTCAGACCGGCCCGTCTGGCACCAACAACCATGCCACGCTCAAAATTGCTTAAATCTCCTTTCTTTCCCATTCTGAAATTCAGTTTGGAGTTGAGGAGATTGTCTTGACCAGGACCACACCCCTAAATACATTAAAGCAACTGCCATGGGATTGGTTGATTAGATAATTGCATTAATGAGAAATTGAACAGGTGTTCCTAATAATCCTTTAGGTGAGTGTATAATCAGAAATGTGTCAGAAATAAGCTTCCATATAGTAATGATGACCCGCTGTTTTTGCATTTGAGCACTTCAGCACAGTCCGCGCGCGCTCCACTGCTGGAAACAGTGCATTGTGGGGTTTGAGAGGCGTCGTGGGTGGACGCGCGTGGGTGCGCGCGGGTGGGCGGCAGCGCATGAGCTTTTCAACTCAGTGCTGTTTTGATTCCCTTTGAGTGGCGATCGGGGAAAACACACTTCTGGGGTTACAGCTGATGACTTTCTCTCACGAGCCGTATCAGTTTCTGCTTCTTATCTCTGCGATGTTCCAGCAGTGAAGTTCATTACACCTCATTGCGCTCGGGGGGTGATTACCCGTTTTAATAACTCACAATTACTGTAAAGCTTCTTTTGTGCAGCCCACGTGCATTACAGAAAGGCCCGCTTGCTCTCATCAAATCTCCCGGCGATGCGCAGCAAACTGACAGCGTGTCTCATTCTCGCGCGCGTCTGATATTTACGCTCGCGTGGGGACAGGAAATCTCTGCGCTATCGATCTAATGGACTGCTGGTCTTTGAGGCTGAGAAAATGAGGCACGAATCGTTTTGGCCCCAAATGTCACAGCAAACAATTTAGAGGGACACATCTGAGAGAGAGGCCACGGGTTTCTGTAGCAGCACGACTCCATTGAGATCCACTGCAATCTAAAAAAAAAATCTGGGTAAAAAACAACCCAATGTTGGGTCAAATATGGACTAACCCAGCAATTAGGTTGTTTTAACCCAGGGATTGGGTTGTCTTAAGCAAATATTTAACCGACCGTAGGGTTAAAACAACCCAATCGCTGGGTTAAAACAACCTAATTGCTGTGTTAGTCCATAATTGACCCAACATTGGGTTAAAACAACCCAGCATTTTTTAGAGTCTTATAAGACGAAGGCATTAGGAAAAGATCAGACACATTAATGCATCTGCGGCTGACGTGGAGATTATATATCTGACTGGAGTCACTCAGAGATGTTTAACTTCAGCATTGGCACTTGAATCATTAAATCTTTTGTTCCTCACGTCACGTGATCATCTTTATAAGTTTGTGTGCTCCTAAAGAGCTTCAGTGTAATTAACGGAGCTGCACATTCTCTGTTAATGAGCAAATGTGTTTCTTAATGAAAGGCAATTTATAATGAAAGAGAAAAACAGTGGAAGAAATCAAGTCGTGACTTTAAAATGATTTAATTAAAGAATACCTTACAACCGCTCTTAATATAGAGAAAGATATTAAGGCATTTTATTTTAATTGAACTGCTAAATGAGGACATTACATCGTTTGAGACGTTATTACTGTGATTGTTCTCAGTGAAGAACAATAACCAATGTATGGGAAACTTGTTACGCCATGGAATACATTTTTTTAAAATTGAGATCTGGGGAATTTGGAGGCCAAGTCAACACCTGAAACTCGTTGTTGAGCTCCTCAAACCATTCCTGAAGCATTTGTGCTTTGTGTCAGGAGCATTATCCTGCTGGAAGAGCCACAGCCGCCAGAATACCGTTTCCATCAAAGGCTGAACATGGTCTCAGCAATGCTTAGGTAGGTGGAGCGTGTCAAAGTAACCTCCACATGAATGGAGGACCCAAGGTTTCCCAGCAGAACATTTCCCAAAGCATCACACTGCCTCCGCCGGCTCGCCTTCTTCCCATAGTGCATCCTGGGGCCATGTGTTCCTCAGGTAAGCCACACACACACACCCGGCCATCCACGTGATGTAAAAGAAAACGTGATTCCTCAGACCAGGCCACCTTCTTCCATTGCTCCGTGGTCCAGTTCTGATTGCTCATATGCCACTGTTGGTGCTTTCGGCGGGGTCAGGGGTCAGCATGGGCACCCTGACTGGTCAGCGGCTATGCCGCCCCATACGCAACAAACTGAGCTGCTCTGTGTATTCTGACAGCTTTCTATCAGAACCAGCATTAACTTCTGGAGCAGTTTGAGCTCCAGTAGCTCGTCTGTTTGATCGGACCACACGGGCCAGCCTTCGCTCCCCACGTGCATCAATGAGCCTTGGCCGTGTCTTTTAGACAAATTATGACGTTCCTAATTATTAGTTAGCTCAAGTCGGTGCAATTGTATACATTTCAGTTAAGCTAATAAAATCTGCCTGACTACTTGTGCTAAAAAAATAGTACATAACTGTAAAAAATTCCAGAAGGAAAACAAAGTTTTTCTCTCGCCTGATAAACATGAAGCAGTTTAATCAGATTGTAGATGTTTTTAATCAAACTTGAATCAAGTCGACGAGCTTCTGTCGTGCTGTCAGCTGTCATCTTGTCATGAAGCAGCGTGTGCGTATGAACACACTTCACATCCTGGCTTTGACATGAACAATCTGACGTCTGTGTGTGTGTGTGTGTGTGTGTGTGTGTGTGTGTGTGTGTGTGTGTGTGTGTGTGTGTGTGTGTGTGTGTGTGTGTGTGTGTGTGTGTGTGTGTGTGTGTGTGTGTGTGTGTGTGTGTGTGTGAGAGTAGGGAACAGATTTACCATAAAGGTTCGTGTAACGTGCTCAGAAATTAGAGGCTCTGGATTTTTACATGATTTTAATAACATCCTGTTGTGGTGAGAGGTTAACAATCTAACATGAAGCTCAGCGTGGTTATAAATATCAGTGCTTTGGCGAGCAACATGCAGGATTTATTCTGACGTTACCATGGCAGCGACAGACGGGTCATCTCTGCCTCGCTGAAATACTCGGGGAGGAACTCATCAACAATAACAAGGAGGACTAGTTTGGTCGTTTGATTTCCTTCGTTCGACTTGCAAATCAAAAAGTTCAATGTGCTTCATTAACAAACTTTCTCTGTTTAACTTGGACTAATTTTGCATCTGTGAATAATGGTTTTCATGTGCTTCTTAATTAGCACTGAGAACAGCTGTACTGTATATATGAAACAAAACCCATCCAGACATGAATGATTCCTCTGATCATGCGAGTTGTTGAGAAAAGTGTGCTGTGTTTTCTCTGAGAATGCATAAACCGATAACATATAACATGAATGCAATATTTCTATAGTGGGTTGTACAGTTTCAAAGCAGCTTAATAACAGAATCAGTGAATATGTTTCAGCTGTAAAGCAGCTCTAAAAAGACAATAGTGCCATTATTCAGCTCAATGTTGATTCAGTTCAGTTCAATAACTGTCTAAAGTGTGTCATTTATGTAGCGAGTTCAGTAAGCAGCTCTACAGAAGTATATTTTGAATTAGCTTTCATTGTTATATTTAATTTCACTTGTCATTTTATTAGTTGTTTTTGGGTTTGTTTGTTTTAAATGTTGTATTTATTTTTATTTATCAGTAACTTTACTGCTTCAACTTAAACTTTTTTCAGTTTATAGCCAAGTTTTTCAACTAATATTTATATTTTATTTCAGAATTACACATTGTAATCAAGTAACGCAAGTTACGTAATTGGATTACTTTTAAGTAACTAGTACAGTATTGCTTTCATTTTAAATGAACATCTAAAGCCCCGTTTCCACCAAAATTACCCGGAACAATTTGTACCAGGAACTTTTTTTACAGGAACTTTTCTCCCCCCAGACCTGCAGCTGTCTGCGTTTCCACCGCGATCTAAAGTACTGTGAAGATTAGGTTGATTAGTCCGGTGATGTAGGACTGCGCGCGACTGCTCCTCCAAGTCAGTGACGGACAGTAATCATTTTTGCGCGATACTATCCACGTTTACAAGCACACTTTTTTGTCATTCCGATTGAAAGATTTAGTGGACTGTTTACATGAGCCGTTATCTAAACCGATCTGGTGTTTACATGTGATGACTTTCAATCGCAATCATTTTGTGACATGCCGTTTGTCTGCCGCATCAAAAATGTCGCCGCTGTTTTCTCCAGCAGCTGGAGTGTGTTTACTGTAGCCATAGCAACTCTTAACCACCACCAGGACTAATACAGTATTATATAAGCTATTTACTTGTTGTAAAGTGTAATAATCATCCCAGAAAAAAAATAATTCTTCTGTCAGGTGCAGTTAAAGTAAAAACTGCCTGGGGCAATATACGCTGTGTCATTACTCCAACATTATCTTCATAGCTTACGAAATAAAAAGTTTACCCCTCAGAAAAATGAGCTTTCCTCTCTTGTCAACATGAGCGCGGCGCGCGCCGTCACGTCATGTAAGGATGCACATTTAAAAGTAATCGGTCAGGTCGTTTACATGGTGAAAAAAAATGAATATCGAGTATGGAAGAGATTCAAGCTGTGCTGCTTTTGCTGGTTATGTATAGGTTTACTAAAGAGGAAATTAACAACGCCAGAAAAGAGCACTAATATGCAGATTCAGCAGCATATTCAGAAAGCTTGTAAAGCTAGATTTAAAATGACAATGTATATTATTATCAGCTATTACGGACATTGAACATGAGATGGCTGAGACAAACGCGCGCCATCAGACAGAGAGCAAAACTGATATTTACTGAACGTAGACCGAACCTCGCAAAAGACTTTTAAAAATGCCGAGTTGAAATAAAAGGCTGTGTGAGCTCAACCAATCAGCATGTTCAGCGCCCAAGTCCCGCCCTCGAAAGTGCCTGAACTTTGAAAAAGTACTACCTCGCGAGCGGGGCCGTTTGGAGGGGGAAATATTTACCCGGAACTTCATTTAGACCCTGGTTCCTGCGGTCTAAACACACAGAGTACCACCCAAAGTTCCTGGTTCCTGGGTAAAGTTCCTGTGGTGGAAACACGGCTAAAGTAACTTTTTCAAATATGTAATGAAAGTTACTTTTGTTTTTGCATTTATTGGCTGACAGCTCTGCTGTCTCTATGTTGAGAGAAATTGTGAGTGCAGAGGTGTTGTGCGACACCAGACGCGACTTTGCATAAATAAATCACGCTATTCGCGCGTAGTTGGACGCTTGAACATTTTGAGTTGACTTGCTTCATTTGTGCGTGACATTCACTTCACAACAGACATGAATTTGCGTCATTGGAGGGGCTTCTGCCAGGCGGCTCGTCTCGTTGTGAAATGGCTGACAGATTGTTTTAAAATACGGCGAATAAACACAGTTTGCTGGCTTTAACAAGCTTGTATTCTCAATAGGGTGAATGGGACACTTTTCTAATGGCAAAAAGTGTCCCATTGACCCTGAAATCCCCCTATGTATATCTCACATTGAGTAAAGAGCGTTTCTTACAACTTACCAGACTGTCCGACCTCCTCACTCACTTTCTTCCAAGCAAGATCTTTTTTATTCCTGTTTCTATAAAGTAAGAAGACGATTATCTGCACGATTCACGCCACTGAATGTCTATTCGCGTCTTCGCATTAATTTACCATGTAAATGGTAATGCTTCATTCGCGTCTGGTGTGAAGGCACTATTTGGGTCCTGTCGTGTCCTGATGCAAGTTTTTTTTGCTAGTTTTAGCCCAACACAGTTCTCAGTTCTCACTGGCGCGTCTGTTCACCCGTTTGTGTGTGTGTGTGTGTGTGTGTGTGTGTGTGTGTGTGTGTGTGTTCACCCATGGGCGTCTGGTCTAATCCAGGTGTGTTCAGGAGCATTGTTGGAGCGTTGCTATTGTGAGGAACTGAAAACCACTGACCATTGACCTACACACACCTGCTCTTAAGTCAACAGTTCAGTATTTCTGTGTTATTTAAAGGGCGTGTTAGTAGTATGAGCTTATAGGCGGTGCACAACATACGTACACACTGCTTATTACACACAGGGCACATTTAAATATTAAAGATAAAAGCATTCCTCTCTGGAGAAGTGTCCAGTCTCTCCTCATGTCAATAGTGAATCCGCTGGTGTGAGCACAACTGGCTTTTAAAGGGAAAGGGAGATGAGACTCTGATTGGTTTATTGCACGCTACACCCAAAACACACCCATGACTCATTAAGAGACGAGGGACGATCCTTTTAGACCATAGGCTTGGCGAACCGTTTTTCTGTTGTTAAACTACACTCTAAAAAACAACCCAGTGTTGGGTCAAATATTGACTAACCCAGTTAGGTTGTTTTAACCTAGCGATTGGGTTGTCTTAAGCAAATATTTAACCCAAACGCAGGATTAAATTGCTGGGTTAGTCCATATTTGACCCAACATTGGGTTAAAATAGTTTAGAGTGTAGCAAAAGTGGATTTTTGACCATGAGCTCAGATCGTTAAAATAGGGCCCTCAATGTGAACATGCATATACTCATCTCACTTGCACAAAAACAGATTCAGCATTTTATTAAAAATGAATAAAAACACTGAAATGCGAACTCAGAATATTATGGAAACCGGCTAACATTTTGTGGGAAATAACATAAATATACTTTATGTATTTAATCTCACTTTATTAAAAAATATCTTTGCTGCTGACCTTTGATGATCCAATTTAAACATATAATAAGCAGAAATTACTTTAAGCCAGGTTCACACTGTACAATGTGGCTGCCTGAGACATATTATAAGAATACTAACAGATTCCTTGGATGATATGAAAAGATGTTTCTGGAACAAATTGCCTGCCTTGCCCTGTCCCTAATAACCCTGCTCCATAGCAACATCCTGCTCTTTGCAATCGCCCAAAATGCCGTAGCAATATATATTTTTTATATATTGAGTTTAATGTGCAAAAACACTGCTCGCTTATTAACTCATTAATTTACACATTGTTCACAGGAACCTTGGTGTTATTTTGTGTATAATATGTTATATTGTTTCACAGGTTTTCTCCTGATGAGGGACCAATCTCAGTTTTCTGAGTCTCATATTGAGCTGGTCAGCAGCTGTATGTACCTGACCGCTCACAGTGAGAACACATCAGTCCCTCATATGTGGCCTGTCAGCAGCTTTCAGACACTGGTCTTGTGGCAGATTATTGGCATCATGGGTGAGGAGTAAGACGGGCGGCTGAGGAATGATGAGGCTGAGATCTCTGCTTTCATTTCAGGTGTGTGTTGTGTGTGTGACGTGTCCCAGTCCAGCTGCCTGTCCTTTTGATTGGCACACAGCAGTATGTCATGATGTAGTAAATCAGAATCATAGTTTTTTTAGTACTATTTTTTTTCTATTTTCTGTTTTAATTTTAGTTAAAGGGTTAGTTCACCCAAAGATGTCATTAACTCCTCACCCTAATGTCTTTAGACACCCATAAGACCTCCGTTCATCTTCACACACAGTTTAAGATATTTTATATTTAGCCCGAGAGCGTATGCAAGTGTATGCACACTATACTGTCCATGTCCAGAAAGGGAATAAAAACATCATCACAGTAGTCCATATGAGACATCAGTGGGTTAATTAGAGTCTCTTGAAGCATCCAAAATACATTTGGGTCCAAAAATAACAAAAACTACGACTTTATTCAGCATTGTCTTCTCTTCCGCGTTTGTTTTCAATCCTCAAATAAAGATTCAAACGGTTATGAATCAGTGTATTGATTCAGGATTCGGATCGCGTGTCAAACTGCTGAAATCACGTGACATTGGCGATCCGAATCATGAATCAATACATAGCACTGATTGAACCTTTTAAGGTCCTATATAGAACCTTTTCTATATACATTATATGGCTGAGTACATAGTGTATACTGTACAGTGCGTCATTTGAGACACAACTTGGGGTCAGAAGTGACACTCCTTCCTCTCTGTAGGTGTGTGTGTGACCGTGGCTCCAGATGCCGATGATAGATGCTTACGCAGCATCTGGCTTCCTCCAGGTGAGCACATGTTCCCCGAGACTGTGGTCAGCACATGCTGCCAAACACAATTCACACAAGACTTCGACTTAATAATAGAGAATGTTGAGCATAAGCAGAAAAAAAAGGCAAAGGAAAAGAAATAACCACCTGAGAAATGACTAAAGTTGTGCGATGAGCTTGTGAAGTTGCTGGAAGAATGTATTCAGCATTATTTGTGGGGCTGTTACGTAATCATGTTTTTCAGTACAACATTCCTAAATCATAGGTTTTTTCCCCTAATAATGAAAGTCAATGGGGCTATCACCAGACAAACTTTGAGTCACCAGACTCAATTTAAAGCTACACTGTGTAACTTTTTTAGTATATTCTTAGCTAAAAACACTTAGTTCTTTCATAAATATATGTGCTCATTAATGTATATTTACTTCTTTCAAGTGATAAAGTATTCTCGTAAGTTTATAATATGCCATTGAAAATACATACGGGTGAGGGGTTCGAATGCCGGTCGCCATGTTGCTCCTCCATCTTGAAAGTACAGTAGCCAAAGAAGGACATACCCATAAATTCAAGCTTCACCTTTTGCGTTTTAACACTCGATGGCACCGTGTCCAATGTGAAGAGGGGGATTGCCATGTTAATCTTGGACTAAATCGGCCACCGTAGGAGTTAAAACGAAATCAGAATTGAGAGGAACAGAAACTATTATTCACTGGATGGTCATATACCTTTACACCGCTAGATGGGGGAAAACATCACACAGTGTAGCTTTAAGATTGGACATTGGTCTGTAGAGTCTGTTCTTTATTTTTACTGCACAAGAGGTGTGATCAACGGGCATAGTTCAAATGAATGTTTGCAATTGGATAGTCCTTCAGCCAATCAGACCACAAGAGGCGTGATCAACGGGCAACGACCCATCGCTTCTCTATCCGTCATCGTGTTAAATCCACCAATAGCGCACCAGGTGGATAAGCCAGTCTGTGATTGGTTCCCGCAAAAGTGTAACAGAAGCAGGATACATTAATGTCCGGGTTTCCAGACTGAGTTGCCGGGCGAAATAGAATCGCTGGCAGATCGGGCTGGGTTTACCAAGTCAAGTCTAAATTCACAATGTTCTTCAAAATATCATTTATAGAAGAAAGAAAGTCATACAGGTTATGAGATCGAGCGGCGACTCCTAATATCACACTGCGTCGTCTTAACATGACGGGCAAACGCTGAATAGTTTACACATCATATATCTCAACAATCAAAAAGCCGGTTTGAGATAAAGGCGAATAACATTTTAATCGGCGGCGGGGTTAATTAAATGACAGCGAGAGAGAGTCTGTGTCAAGAACGTCCGCATGTCTCGGCGCTCCAAACCGCAGTCACAGAATAAATGTCACCGCAATACTTCACACACTCATTAATGAAAACCACTCGCTCCTCAGGCTCTGCTTAAACAAACACACAAGTTGAGCCGGATCTGTGTGAAAGTGTGTTTAATCACAGCAGCAGCCGGTGTGTGTGTGTGTGTGTGTGTGTGTGTGTGTGTGTGTGTGTGTGTGTGTGTGTGTGTGTGTGTGTGTGTGTGTGTGTGTGTGTGTGCGCGTGTGTGTGTTTGTGTGCGTGTGTGTGTGCAGATATTGCCAGCTGGAGGATATGATCTGTATTTAGCAGATCTCTGAAGCCTGAGCTTTCTTTACCTGCTGTAAGGGTCACACACACACACACACACACACACACACACACACACACACACACACACACACACACACACACACATCCCTGC
>NC_090176.1:50168114-50295614 GCF_024679245.1 Pseudorasbora parva
TGATTTAGTATGTTATCATTTCATCTTTTATCTCATAAATATGATTTAGTATGTCATAATTTTTAACTTTTATCTCATAAATATGATTTAGTATGTCATAATTTTTAACTTTTATCTCATAAATATGATTTAGTATATCCTAATTTCAACTTTTATCTCATAAATATGATTTAGTATGTCATAATTTTTAACTTTTATCTCATAAATATGATTTAGTATATCCTAATTTCAACTTTTATCTCATAAAGATGATTTAGTATGTTATCATTTCAACTTTTATCTCATAAATATGATTTAGCATATCCTAATTTCAACTTTTATCTCATAAATATGATTTAGTATATCCTAATTTCAACTTTTATCTCATAAATATGATTTAGCATATCCTAATTTCAACTTTTATCTCATAAATATGATTTAGTATATCCTAATTTCAACTTTTATCTCATAAATATGATTTAGCATATCCTAATTTCAACTTTTATCTCATAAATATGATTTAGCATTTCCTAATTTCAACTTTTATCTCATAAATATGATTTAGTATGTTATCATTTCATCTTTTATCTTATAAATATGATTTAATATGTTATCATTTCATCTTTTATCTCATAATTATGAAATCATAATCTTTACTTTTTATCTCAAATGATTTAGTATGTCATAATTTTTTACTTTAATCTCATAAATATGATTAAGTATGTCATCATTTTGACATTGTCATATTTTTCGACTTGTCATGATTTCACAGTTTCATCATTTATCTCATAATTACGACATCATAATTTGTAACTTTTTATCTCATAAATGATTTAGTATGTCATAAGTTTTAATTTGATCTCATAAATATGATTAAGTATGTCATAATTTAAACTTTTATCTCATAAATATGATTTACTTTGTCATAATTATGAGATAAATTCGACTCTACAGAAGAGAGTAGTGTCATGATTCGGCTCAGTTCAGGTTTTGCTCTCGTCTGATAGTGTCAGTGCAGTCAAATCAGTAATATACTGCACTGTGAAAAAAGTCTGTAAAAATAGGGCACAATGTTCTGTATAAATATGAAGGAATTTTCCGTATTGGGTTTTTTTTTCAGGTATTTTTTGAATTACACATTACATTAGGTTGTGTTTTAAGGGTTAACGGAAATTTCTTTAAAATTACTGAATAATGTACTGGCAGAAAATGACCAGTACATTTTCCGTTTTTTAATTTTTTACAGTGTGAATATAAAGTCCTTGGGTCATAATAACTCATTGTGATGCAAGCGTCCAGCAGACGTGTGTTTGACAGTGTTTCTGACCGCGGTCAGGCCGTTTCTCATCAGGTTTTATTGGCTGGGCTGTAATCTGGGCCGTTTTCGTTCTAATCACTGAGATGGTGTGTTTGTGCTTTACGACGGCTCCAGGATCAGGATCAGTGTGATATAAACAGCCTCTTCGGCTCTGCCCTGAAGGCCTTTGAGTAATGTGATGCTCGCCAGCGGTGTTCCCTTTTTAATTGCTCCGATTCCTTCTCCCCGTCGGACCCACAGCGCACACAATAGAGTCTGTCCGGTGTCGGCCCTCCTCTCCGTGCATTAATCATGGCTCGCCGACGGACGCATCTGGGGTCGGTTGCTTGACAACAGAGCGCAGGACTTCCAAATGTTATCTCGCCAACACAGCGGAGAACCCCTTCTGCTGACACCAGCCTCTCCGGCTCGACCCCTTAATCTCTGGCTCCAGCGAGGAGCAAATTATAACTCACTTGTGTGATTTGCCTATTGATTCAGCAGCACAAGCCTTTCACACTGGATGTTTGGTTCATACGGGCTGGAGCTCCACAGAAACAGGCATCTACACTCCTAAAAATCATACACTGAAAAAAAAGATTATTACTGCTTGTTCAGATTGCTTAATTAAAATGAGCTAAAGCAACACAATTGCTATACATTTTGTCCAAACTTAATTTGATTGTGTTCAATCCACTTAAATATAATTCAAATTGAAGTCAAACTTAATCCGTTTGTGTTGTTGCATATATAATTTGTGTTGCATTAACTGAAACTGGGCGGGGCTTGTTAGTTCCCAGCATGCTTTGCATATGGCTAAATCAAGAGCGAGTAAATGTTGTTATTTTATATGTAAAAGTGTTTTTTAATGTATTTTTGAGCAAAATGACAAAGGGGGGGACTTGATTGTGTTTTATAGAGTTTAATATTAAATTAGGTTGGAATTAGCAGGGGTTCATACGGGCTGGAGCTCCACAGAAACAGTCATCTACACACCTAATGTACAAAACACCGTTTAGTGAACATTTATTGTATATTTCTTAATGTAAAGTAGGCATGTCACCGGTACCAAAATTCCAGTAGTCGGTACCAATATCGTAAAAATTGGACCGTACTTGGGTACCAATTTCGGTACCACAGCAAAATGTTTTTATTTTCCTTTTATTTAACTAATTTTCCAAAAATGTATTAAAGGTGCCCTAGAATGAAAAATTGTTCAGCGTCTTAAACTGAACAAAGTGGCAACTATATTCCTGCAAGCAGTAAGTAGTGATTTATCCACTTATTGACTGTTTAAACAATTTCTGATTAAATTGAAAGTTTCTTAGATGCTAGTACAGTAACAATAGGAAACACCAAGTACCATACAAAACTAAATAGTGTGTCTAATGACAAAGGGTAATATTATTTTGTATTACAAAATACAACCGTAGATATGTTGCTCAGATCGTTCACTCGATCCTTCTAGCAAATGACACCTTTTCCACCATATAAGTTCAAACGAGTGAGTAATTTGACAAGGCTATTCATTTTGTAAAAATATAAGTTATATATTTATATTTTTGAGAACTGAAGTATGGTTTTTCCTATGATGTTTTTGCCTATTTGTATTTCAGATTAGGCTACATCACAGTCACTGCGTAACGTTAGCCTACATTGTGACTAACGTTATATAAACATGCAATATCGTTGACGAAAAAAGACAAGTCTATAATGTAGGCTGAATGACACATTAAGCAGAACATCTCAAATGGAGATTGATAAAATGCAGCTTACTTGTTTATTGGTATTTTCAGTTAACCGGCGCGCGAGAGAGCTTGCGTGCATATGGTTGCCAGATTGGACATGGTAAAAAACGGAGAGTATACGGGTTTCTTTTCACAAAAAAGCTCTGTTTGAGGGATTTAATTACTGAAATCTGGCAACCACATGAACGCAAGCTCTTTCTTGATCTGAAGACACCATAAGTAAGCTACATTTTATCAATCTCCCTTTGAGATGTTTTGCTTAGTGTCGTCATTCAGTCGGTCTGTGTTCTGTCAGGACGGTCAGGACTCACGAGCTGCTTCACTGAACTGCAGTGAGCTGCTAAAATAAGCCAATCAGAACAGAGCTCAACATTAATATTCATGACTCTTCCAAATAAGGCAAAAACAGAGCATTACATCCTAGGGACAATTTAAAGGGTTGTAAATGGACCTGTAAAACTGTATCTGGACAATTTTTACCCTTAAATAATCCACATACCCTCTATCTAGATATCAGAAAACAATTTAACATATTGTTTCAAATCATTCTAGGGCACCTTTAAATTCAATGAGTTTATTATGATGATAATTATTATAAGTAAA
Organism: Pseudorasbora parva; assembly: GCF_024679245.1. Lineage (NCBI taxonomy): Eukaryota > Metazoa > Chordata > Actinopteri > Cypriniformes > Gobionidae > Pseudorasbora > Pseudorasbora parva. The sequence goes on from NC_090176.1 coordinate 50,171,742, forward strand.
TAATACACATTTAAAGGCTGTTGTTTAACATTAAATATTGTTTAAAGATCAAGTGAAAAATAAGAACCATCTAGGCATAATTATAAGTAGAGACGTATTATTATTACATATAGACGTAGCTAAATCTACTGTACAACCGCAGCCTAACATATTCTGTCAATGTCTTCACATTAAACCAAACTTTTAATTTGACGGTTGCTGTGAAGACCTGAGTGTGTGTTCATGATGACAGTTTTCTCAAATGAAAGAGTAAATTCTCATGAAGTGATGGTTCATGACCGTCCTGACAGAACACAGAACGACTAAATGAAACTTTAAGCAAAACATCTCAAATGGAGATTGATAAAATGCAGCTTACTTGTTTATTTGGTGTTTTCAGAATATAAATGATCCCCAATGCTTGCATCACGGCTGGGTTTATGTTGAGAAAAAAATGTTTTCCTTGGGAGTTTTGGATTTATGAGATTTACATCAGAAGGAGGAGGCAATGGTGTTTGAGACTCACAGTATGTGATGTCCATGTACTGAACTCTTATTATTTCACTATGGCAAGGTTAATTCAATTTTTCATTCTAGGGCACCTTTAATACATTTTTGGAAAATTAGTTAAATAAAAGGAAAATAAAAACATTTTGCTGTGGTACCGAAACTGGCGTTTGTGTCCTCCTAGTGACACACGGCAGTTGGCAGAAACTACAAAGACAGCGAGCGAGTGTCGCGTGCGTGTGTGTGTTTGTGTGTGTGCACTCGCCCGCGCATTGGCACCCGTCGTTCACACAGAACAGAATAGTATAGTATTTTAGAATAGTATTTTACAGTTTAATATTCGTCAAAATTTGAAAATTTCACTATCGACTTGGCACCGAAGTACCGGTACATGTGACGTCCCTAGTGTGAAAAACATTTGTGCAACGGAAAGATTCCATAGATGTTAACTCGGCGGACAGGGAATGTTCTCAGAACGTTCTGCCAACGCTTTCTCAACGTAACGAACAAACGTTCTTCAAGTAACGTTAATAGAACGTTCATTCAGAGTTATCTGGTCTTCAATAACATTAGTACTCAAACATTATTCATACATCAGTCGTTGAACTTTATTTCTGAGATGTTTTGTTCATTAAACGTTTTTTAAATGTTTCTGAATGTTCAGAGAACCTTTTGAAAACTAACGTTCTCATAACGTTCGCAAAATTATCTTTTCTTAAAGGGGGGGTGAAATGCTGTTTCATGCATACTGAGCTTTTTACACTGTTAAAGACTTGGATTCCCATCCTAAACATAGACAAAGTTTCAAAAACTAATGTTGGACGTTTGATGGAGTATTTCTGTGTCAAAAATACTCCTTCCGGTTTCTCACAAGTTTCGGAGAGTTTTTTTCGAGTGCGGGTCGGCTTGACGTTAATAGAGCGGAAGGTCCTTGTATGGGCCGTATGGGCTCTTCTCCCGGTAGGGTGCGCGCGCGTGACTAGAGCGAGAGAGAGGAAATGCACGCCCATAAACACTCGCTCAGGTGCAGATCCAGTCGTCCGTGAACACTTCTGTCGTTATAGTCCGCGCCGCGCTCCGCTTTATTCCTATGGGTGACATCGAGCGACTTCAACGCTTCAGCACAGCATTCCGGGAAGGCAGCGCTGCATTTGAACCGATTTGAACGCAGAAATGACGGGAAGCTTCACAACATCGCGTCAGTCGCGTCGCAAAAGTGGATCTCCACCGTTCACTGCTGTCAGGACTTTACCAAATCATACCAAAGAAGTGTGTTTTTGACGGAGCGGTCCCAGCGATAAAGGTTCGGTCCTGCTTTGGAAGCAGCCGGTGAGTAAAACTGCTTCAAATGTCTGTGCTGTCGGCTATCGGCGCGTGAGTAAACATCAGTAAACGACACGATCGCGTGCTTCGTCATTCAAATGCGCTAACGGACTCCATTGTTGTTCTGTATAACGTTACACTAGTCTGACGTGCAAAACCGTTTTGCTTGCTACTGCTAAGGTCTAGTCGCATACAATAGTCCATAAACCGAATCATGTCCTCATAAACTGCGAGTAAACACACACAAATGTTGACAGGCCACTAAATACAGTCCATACCACAGAGACGGACGTCCTGCTGTTGCTGTTTCTCCTGTTCAATTTATTTCAGCCTCAGATTTGATTCTGGATCATTATCTGTGATATCCATGGGTTTCTCCACGCTTGAGGACGTCACCGCTTTGTTCGCGATCGTCATTCTTTAGCTCCGCCCACACGATACGCCTCCAGGCGCTCGGTTTTTTCCGGAAAGACTCGGTACAGCCTATATTTCTTTTATAAATATAATAAAACTAAAGACTTTTCGGAGATATGAAGGATGCAATACTACTCTATAGGTACTCAAGATTGACATGAGATTGACTGAAACTGAGTGTTTCACCCCCCCTTTAACGTCTGTATAACCAAGAAAAATAATTTTGCTTTTTTAATCTGATAATTATAATTTTGAGATTTTTTTAAAGTATTATTATTGTCATAATTTAGATTTTTTTTTCTCCATAATTTACTTAGTATGTTATAATTTCAACTTTTATCTCTTAATTATCACATGATGTAAAATTTTACTTTTTATCTCATAATTTTTTACTGTTAAAGTCATAATTTAAATATACAGCCATGGCCAAAATTATTAGCACTCTAAGTAAATATGATCAAACATGGCATTCATTCAAAAAAATGGCAAAAACCTAACCTTTCATTGAAGTAAACATTTTAAAAGTGGAGGCTAAGTCACATTATGAAATAAATGCTTTTCTCTGGTTTTATCCCTTTAACTCTGTATGTATACACTGGCACGTCTTATAATTTTTAATCTCATAATTATAACTTTTTATGTCATAATAATTAGATAAATTCAGCTCTACAGAAGACATGCCATGATTCGTCTCAGTTCAGGTGTTGTTCTCGTGTGATAGTGTCAGTGTAGTCAACAATTTTGAGCGTTCAGAGAAAATTAATATCTAACGTTTTCATAACTTAATGGGAACATTAGCAAAACATTCTTAGAGGCTTCATGAAGCATAGATGCCAATAAACCCTTTATTTGTAAGTATATGGCAGGAAATGCTTTTCTAAATGAAATGATGATTATTAGCATATGCTGGAGGTCGTGAAGAGATCTCTGGATGTGAGTGTTACAGGACGTCTTGTTCTCTGGATGTGTGCACATATATTATTGGGGAATTCATTAAGGCAAGGATAATAGCTGGCCTTCCCCCAGCTGTTATTTTACCCAGAGAGTTGGCAAAAACACATAATGAAGGTGTATTCAGCAGCACAATGTGAGCTTTAGTTATATTCAATGACGCTCCGAATAAATGAGGAGAAATGGGAATATTCACAATCATAATTCCTGTCTGGATAGGATTGGATTTCCCAAAGGACACTTCATTTGCAGTATCATTTTAATGGGGCTGTGTGAGGAAAAACACCAACATGTTCAATTGAAATCATGAAGTATGTCTGAAAAACTCAAGCCAGCTTTATAGAGAGCGCTTTATACAGTATTGTACCGAAGCAGCTTCACAGTAATAAACAGAATCAGTGGTGCAAACTTCATCACATATGAGACTAATCCAGCTCTACAGAAGACAATAGTGTCATATTCAGATCAGTTCAACAGTAAGCGATGTGATGGCAGATACTTTAACATTGCCAAAGCACACGCAGACGAGATAAACAAACAATTTGACACAGGGTGATTTCCGTCAGACGGCATTATGAACTCATTCTGACATCTTATCGTGAGCTGTGACAATTCATTAGCCCCGTAACAAAGATGGCCAGTGCGATGCCACGCTAGAGACGCAGGATAATTATCTCTCTTAATTGTCGTTGGTGACCCTGTGGAGACGCGCTTTTGACGCAGAGCCGCTGGATCGTGTCAGCATACATACACCTGCTGATGCTTTTAGTGTTTGAGTTTGTGCTTGATTCATAATTATTTCGCTGTGGGTCTTTCTGGGTCTTTCTGTCACGCTCGCTTTTATCATCAGTTCAGTGCTGTTGACCTGTGGAGAGAGAGCCACATGGCCGTGTTTGCTATTCATTCCTTTCTGAACACAACATTAGCCATTTATCTTTAGGGGTTCAAGCTAGTAGCGCTGAAACTATTGAAATTGTTACATTTTCGAAGGATCTGCACTGTCCCCTAAAACTGATCCGGCAGACCAAACCGTAAGTCGTAGAGAGTTGAAACTTCGAGGGCTGGTAGTACTCACACGGCCTACGATGTCACCAAAGCTCGCCCCAATCGGCCTGACGGGGGCGCTACAGCGCTCCAAAGTATGATAATGCATACCTCGGATTTGCTGCAAAATTTTCTGGTATTTTAGATATTATTTTTTTACCTACTTTTGTGAACGTTATTTTTTATTTTTTGCTTGATCAGAACCAAACCAATGCAGAAAATATAAATATAAAAATATGTATAAAAAAACTTCTATCCTATGGTAAATTGCTTGTATTGGCTGCAAATGGTCCTTTCCATCTATGATCTAAGTGGTTACAATCTTGCTAAATAAAACACAATATCATTTTATGTAATTTTGAATAAAAAATTCTGTTAAATGTACCATTTTCTATATATTATTTACCTCAACTTGTGATGAACGTATAGATTCATCATGTTTTTCTCTTTTCCAGTGTTATTTGCATGTCAGTATATATTAAAAGACCAAAGCTCTTGTCAGACTCTCGGATTTACCAGTATAAAATGTAGTTACATTTTTGTACATAAGTTTAAATTGTACAATTTCTAAATTATTCTGACAACCTCAGATAATTCATTGAGAAAAATAAATATAAACTCAAATGAGTCGTTGCATAGAGAGAATACAGAGTGGGTCATGTGTGGATCCGGGTCTCTCTCTCTCTCTCTCTCTCTCTCTCTCTCTCTCTCTCTCTCTCTCTCTCTCTCTCTCTCGCCCGCAGCACTCTCATATTCTATATAAAGAAGCCTGAAGGCAGAAGGCAGTCCAGTCCATTAATGACAGTACCGCCGTCGTTCTGCTACGGTGTCCGAGAGTCTCACTAAAAGTAGAAATACGGCTAATTTAACTCTTTTCGTGTCACAGTGTTGCTTTTCCAGTTACAAGCTAGTTTTTCTAGCAGCATTAAGCGTTACAAAGATTGCACAGCTGGTTTTATGTCTCATTATATTACAGTGAAGATCTGAAGCACAAATCAAACGCTCCACTAGGGATTCGCTCTGAAATGGTATGATTCGTTTTAGTGAGGCGGTTCGTTTGAAATGAACTGGTTCATACACACTTTTTCTAATTAAATAAAAAACATTTGAATGATCATCACTTGTGTTTCTCTTTGTGTGAGTCTCTAAAAGGAAATTGTGATGGTTAAAAAAAGAAATGGGAGGAAAAGTTAATCTATGTCAATGTTTTTTTTGTTCCCGGGAACTGATGGAAAAATATAATAATAAAGTTTCCAAAAGGGCTTTTTTCTTAATTAAAGGTTCTTCGTGGAAGCGCCAATGACATGACGTTTCTTGAGGAAACGCAATAGTTTTGAGTGCAAAACTAATATAGTTCGAGATTTGAGTTTGATTGTGACAGTTCACAGCATAGGAAAATAATAAAAATTAGTTTTTTAAAAATTTGTGCTAAACATACGTTTTTAATTAATTTCTATAAATGACTCTGTCATTGTGTAATATAATAAAAATACTGCTCTTTTTATAATCATATGATAATTTTGTAACACTTTACAGTGTCACTGTTACATATGTTGCATGTAGTTACTATAGTAATAACAATAAAACATGCATAATTGGATGCAAATAACCCTCAACCAAACCAAACCCTAATCTTAAGTACATATAGTTGCTTAAAAGGATAGTTTACCCAAAAATGAAACTTCTGTCATCAGTTACTCACCCTCAAGTTGTTCCAAATCTCTATACATTTCTTAGTTATGCTGAACACAAAGGAAAATATTTTGAAAAATGTTTGTAACCAAACAAATCTATATACCATAATAGCAAAACAAAGTAAATGTGTGTGTGTGTGTGTGTGTGTTTTTGGGGGGGGGAGATATTTTCAAAATAGATATTTTCAAAATATCTTCCTTTGTCAATATAGAGTGAATATTTATCAATATTTATCAAAAAAAAGTTGACATTTCGATTCACGGTTGCTAAGGTGAGCCAAAATGTTTGATTTGGGATGGCACTTTTACTAAAATGTCACGGTTCATGGATTCCCTGTCTCACTCTTGGGTGCGTGTTGAATGTAGGTGAGGGCGGAACCTGGGATTGGCTCATCACACACCTGTGGCTGATCACCTGCACCAGCTGCAACTCATCACCTTCACCCTATTTAGTCTCTCTGTTTCTCTCTTGTCTTTGTCAGAGCGTTGTTGGATGTTTCCCCTTGTGTCTCCGTGTTGGTTGTCGTTTCCCCCTTCCGTGAAACGCTGGATCCCTTCCCGGATTACCTGTACCGACCTCCCGAGTCACAGCTGCTCACAGCCTGCCCGTGTCGCCAACAGAGCCTCTCTCACTGCTCTGTCTTATCCGGACTTCTTCAGTGTTCTGAGTTTTGACTTCTGTGACACTATCCGTCAAATAAACTAATTACTTGCTTTTGAATCCTGCCTCTGTGAATCCGTTACAGAACGCTCTGACCAACCATGGATTCAGCGAGTATCAACGCCCTACTGACCAGCAGCAACGAGAGACTGGACCAGCAGGAGGCGAACTTAACTGCCACAGGAAAGGCAGTACACACCTTGGTGGCGCGGGTGGCCGAGCTGACCCAACAGATGCAACAACTCGTCGGTCCCACTGTGCCCGACCCACCGCCGATTCCCCACACACCATCCGCATCGCGGCAACCGGAACCACGTCTGCCTACCCCCGAGAGTTATGCCGGTGAGAGCAATTTTTGCAGAGCCTTCCTTACCAAGTGTTCCTTGTTTTTCGCTCTTCAACCGCAGACTTTCAACACGGAGAGATCCAAGGTGGCATTCGTCCTCACCCTGCTCTCCGGACGAGCAGCACTTTGGGGAACGGCGGTGTGGGAGAATCAACATCCTTGCTGCTCCTCGTTCCAGACGCTGGCGGCGGAGATGAGAAGGGTGTTTGACCGAGCGGTGACCGGAAGAGAAGCGGCACGTCAACTCGCAGAGCTCCGTCAAGGTAACCGCTCGGTCTCGGATTATTCCATCGAGTTCCGCACCCTGGCCGCCGAGTGCAAGTGGAACGAGGAGGCACAGTGGGACATGTTCCTGCATGGGCTGGCTGACCGCATCCAGAAGGAGATCTTTACCATCGACCTTCCGGAGAAGATTGACGGTCTCATCGATATTGCGTTGAGGGTGGACGCTCGTCTGAGTCGGCTGAGGTCCAGGATGGAGCCTCAGCTTGGGAGCGTCGAATGCCCTCAGGCCAGCACTACGGATGCGGTCAGCCACACCTTCGACCCGGAGCCCATGCAGGTGGGTCGAGCTCGGCTCTCCCGGGAGGAGAAGGCGAGACGGAGATCCCGTGGTCTTTGCCTGTACTGCGGCGGGAACGGACACCTGCTAGACTCCTGCCCGGTAAAAGACCACGCCCGGCGGTAAAAAGAAGGCTACTGTCGGGCGGGATCTCCGTGGAAAAGACCTCATCCTCCACTCTCCTCCCGGTGAGATTGCTGTGGGCAGCTCAGGATTATTCCAGCCTTGCCCTTCTCGACTCGGGAGCGGAAGGTAACTTCATTGACTCTGCCCTGGTTCATAAACTCAACATAACCACCATTGCACTCAAGAACACCATTTCTGTCAACGCACTTAACGGACAAGTTCTCCCTGACATTTCATTCACCACTGAACCACTCACACTGATCACTTCCGGCAACCACACTGAACGCATTTCATTTTTCATCCTGGACTCCCCTTTGGCTCCCATTGTCCTCGGTCACCCTTGGCTGGAGTTACACAATCCAAGGGTTGACTGGGGACAAAACTCTGTGTCTGCGTGGAGTGATAAATGTTATGAGTCTTGTTTGGTGTCTGCTTGTTCGTCTGTGTCTCGTTCTGTTTTTCAGAGTGAGACGGTGAATCTGTCTAACGTGCCTCCGGAGTACCTCGACCTGAAGGAAGTGTTCAGTAAGTCCCGAGCTGCTTCTCTTCCTCCGCATCGTCCCTATGACTGTGCTATAGATTTACTCCCAGGTAAGTCTCCGCCTAAGGGCAAACTATACTCTCTTTCTATTCCAGAGAGGGAGGCCATGGAGAAATATATTTCTGATTCTCTAGCCTCCAAATTCATCCGCCCTTCCTCTTCTCCAGCGGGGGCGGGGTTCTTCTTCGTGGGGAAGAAGGATGGTTCTCTGCGACCTTGCATTGATTACCGAGGGCTGAATAACATCACGGTAAAGAATACCTATCCTTTGCCGTTGATGTCTTCAGCTTTCGAGAGGTTACAGGGAGCATCCGTCTTCACGAAGTTGGACTTACGTAACGCTTATCATTTGGTTCGCATCAGGGAGGGGGATGAATGGAAAACCGCATTTAACACCCCCAGGGGGCATTTTGAATATTTGGTCATGCCTTTCGGCCTTTCCAACTCCCCAGCGGTTTTCCAGGCACTCGTCAATGATGTGTTGAGAGACATGGTCGACCAATTCATATATGTCTACCTGGATGACATTTTGATTTTTTCTTCGTCTCTCCAGGAACATGTTCGACACGTCAGACGAGTGCTTCAGAGGTTGCTAGAGAATGGGCTTTTTGTCAAGGCGGAGAAATGCGCTTTTCATGCACAGTCTGTTCCTTTTTTAGGGTACATCGTGTCATCGGAGGGAATGCGCATGGATCCCGACAAGGTTAAGGCTGTGATGGATTGGCCAAGTCCAGATTCCCGTAAGGCCCTACAGAGGTTTCTGGGGTTCGCCAATTTCTATCGGCGTTTTATTCGCAATTTCAGCCAACTAGCCGCACCTCTGACTGCCTTGACCTCTCCCCGAACGACGTTCGCCAAACTTAAAAGCCGCTTTGTTTCGGCTCCCATCTTAGTCGCCCCTGATTCAACACGTCAGTTCGTGGTAGAGGTCGACGCGTCAGAGGTGGGGGTAGGAGCGGTTCTTTCACAGCGCTCTCCCTCAGATGACAAGATGCACCCGTGCGCGTTTTTGTCCCATCGTCTTTCTCCTGCCGAACGCAATTATGACATTGGTAACAGAGAGTTGTTGGCCGTCAAGTTAGCGTTGGAGGAGTGGCGTCATTGGCTTGAAGGGTCGGGGGTACCTTTTATTGTATGGACGGATCATAAGAACCTTGAATATATTAGATCTGCTAAAAGACTCAACTCCAGGCAGGCTCGGTGGGCACTTTTTTTCGGACGTTTTGACTTTGTTCTCTCGTACCGCCCCGGGTCTAAAAACATCAAACCCGACTCTTTATCTCGTATTTTTGATGCTTCCGAACGCCCGGTTACTCCCGAGTGTATTTTGCCAGAGAAGATAGTTATCTCTACACTCACATGGGAGATCGAATCGAAGGTCAAAGTGGCCTTAGAAGGGGTAACGCCCCCGCCCGGCGGCCCACCGAGTCGTTTGTTCGTTCCGGAGGGGTTAAGATCCGAGGTCCTCAAATGGGGTCACTGCTCCAACATTGCTTGTCATCCAGGGGTAAACCGCACTAGCAGTTTAATAAAGCAACGATTTTGGTGGCCACTTATGGCTCGCGACATTCACAGTTTTGTTTTGGCTTGCTCGGTCTGTGCGGTTGGTAAGACATCTAACCAACCTCCTCATGGGTTACTTCAGCCGTTGTCTGTTCCTTCGAGACCCTGGTCCCACATCGCTCTAGATTTTGTTACCGCCCTCCCGCCCTCCCAGGGCAAGACGGTCGTTTTGACCGTCGTGGACCGATTCTCGAAGGCAGCACATTTCATTCCCTTGCACAAATTACCCTCAGCCAAGGAGACAGCGGTATCTGTAGTAGACCACGTCTTTCGGTTACATGGCCTCCCGATGGACGTGGTCTCCGACAGAGGTTCCCAATTCGTGTCCAAATTTTGGCAGGAGTTTTGTAAATTACTAGGAGCCACGGTTAGTCTGTCTTCGGGTTATCACCCCCAAAGCAACGGTCAGACTGAGAGAGCCAATCAGGATCTGGAAAGAGTGTTGCGATGTTTGGTATCCAAGAATCCTTCATCCTGGAGCCAACAACTCTCTATGGTTGAGTACGCTCATAACTCGTTACCAGTGTCATCTACGGGCCTTTCGCCATTTGAGTGTAGTGTAGGTTACCAGCCACCTATTTTTCCTAGTCTGGATTCCGAGGTCGCGGTCCCCTCTGTTCACGCCTTTATCCAGAGGTGTCATCGCACATGGACCAGAGCCCGTGAGACTCTGCTCCAGGTGGGAGCGCGCACCAAGGCTAAAGCCGATCGCCACCGGTCTAAGCCTCCCGTTTACGTCGTGGGTCAAAAAGTGTGGCTTTCAACCAAGAACATTCCTCTCCGCTCCGTATCTAATAAACTTGCTCCCAAATTTATCGGCCCGTTCACTGTCACCAAGATCATTAGTCCGGTGACAGTCCGCCTCAAACTCCCTCCGGCGTACAGGAGGATTCATCCCGCCTTCCATGTATCCAAAATCAAGCCTGTTTTTCACTCCCACCTTAATCCGCCAGTCCCGGTTCCCCCACCGCCGCGACTCGTAGATGGGGAACCAACATATTCGGTTAATCGCATTCTGGATTCTAGACGGAGGGGACGCGGTTTCCAGTACTTGGTGGACTGGGAAGGTTACGGTCCGGAGGAGAGAAGTTGGGTTCCTGCTAGGGACATTCTGGATCACTCCCTTATTGATGATTACAATCAACAGGTAAGGTCGGCTGGGAGCGTCAGGGGACGCTCCTAGGGGGAGGGGTACTGTCACGGTTCATGGATTCCCTGTCTCACTCTTGGGTGCGTGTTGAATGTAGGTGAGGGCGGAGCCTGGGATTGGCTCATCACACACCTGTGGCTGATCACCTGCACCAGCTGCAACTCATCACCTTCACCCTATTTAGTCTCTCTGTTTCTCTCTTGTCTTTGTCAGAGCGTTGTTGGATGTTTCCCCTTGTGTCTCCGTGTTGGTTGTCGTTTCCCCCTTCCGTGAAACGCTGGATCCCTTCCCGGATTACCTGTACCGACCTCCCGAGTCACAGCTGCTCACAGCCTGCCCGTGTCGCCAACAGAGCCTCTCTCACTGCTCTGTCTTATCCGGACTTCTTCAGTGTTCTGAGTTTTGACTTCTGTGACACTATCCGTCAAATAAACTAATTACTTGCTTTTGAATCCTGCCTCTGTGAATCCGTTACATAAAATGGCTATAACTCATAAGTTATATAAAGAGATATTTTCAACAAACTTGGTATACCGGTACATGTCTATAAGCTGAATCTGAGGTCATGTGAAAAAAATTGGACACTTGGTGGCGCTATAACAGGAAAAAAATGAAAATGGCTATTACCCACCTACTGCTAGTCCAATTGACTTAAAAATTAGCTTGCAGTGTCTTTGTCCACGGTACCAAAATTGTCAACGAGGACATTATCTAAAAAAACATGACCGCCATCGGCCAATGAAGTTTGAGCACCTATTAGACAAGGTTAGCGGAGACCGATCGAAATGAAACTCAGTGGGCAGGTTCAACTCCTAGTTCCGCGCTAACGAGTTTAAGCCTCTGTAATGTGTTGTACACATGCACATCATATTACAATATGACAGATCTCCTCATACTGAACAACTTTGCCTCAAGAACCACTGCTGTCAATCAAATAATTCTTTAAATATTCCTGATTATGTAAAAAAAAACTACTTTTGCTAACTAGTCCTGTTTTTTAGTCAACCTCAATCTCTAGATGAATAATTTTCAAGACAATTTTGAACTTTACGCCGCATTCACACGGGGCGTAGGCGTTAACGCTTCCCATTTACTTTGAATGGGTGACATCATCTGTTGCCGAACTGAATTGTGGGTTCCTTCGCGTTGCTTCACTCGCGTTGCAAGCGGCCGAAGTTGAAGATTTCTTAACTTTTCAAGCGCCAGCGCAGGCGTCATCCAATCAGATCGCCGTATGCAAATATCCTTGAGCAGGCGCTAGCCAATTGTGGTTATTACTGCTCCGTGAACCATCCAGACGCAGCTCCCCAGCAATCCCGCTGTTGCCGCTTTTTTAGGATTAAATGAAACTGTGTTGCACTGACAACAACTACACGGGCAATCGCACTCGCACATACAACCAAATCGCCATCCATTTCGTCACACAAACCAGCTGCCAAAAAAAGATGCTTTTTTTGTGTTGTGTTGTGGTCCAAGCTTTTAGCAAGTCCCATGTTCTTTACGATACGTCTCTGTGTGGCCTACATACAGAGACAAAAAAATGATGCATGGAAAAACGTGTCTGCGATTGTGGGGATATAAAGTAAGTTTTGATTAAACTGCATGGAATATGGTCTACCTATTACAGAACAATGTGTGTGTATTCTAATAACTTGCTCTGTTCTGCAAAACACTAGTAATAAATACGGTACTATTTAATGACGTTTATATGCAACCCGTAGTGAGAACGCCCACTAGCGACACGAATCTCTGGCGCTGGCGACATGCTGTGACAAAATCGCTGGCGGTGTGAACGGGGCTTTACCCTTTGGGTAGCTATCAGAGTCATTTATAAAATAGGCGTGGCAAATAAATCCTACAAAAACTTGAAACATCATGAAAATTGGTGAGCACATGCGACATATGATTCTAAAAAACATGCCAAGTTTTATGGAGATCAGCCCATAGGTGGCCTATAACTGTAAAAAAACACTGCTAAAAGTGATCAACATGTAAGTATATGTTGTGTAAGCTGTAATAACCCCCCAAAAAAGTAGGCGCTTTTTGATTTTCTTTTTCATAAATTCATTTTTGAAAGTGTGTAACTCAGGCACTGTGTGCTCTGCAGACAGTTTGGGCTGCTTCCACTGAATTACAGAAAATAGTGGAAAAAAGAAGTTTGTCTGTGTCATATTATATGCCAGATTTATTCAAATGGGTCTGAAGGGATGACCCCTCTTTTTCCTACTTCCCTCCCTCCACCACCATATACAGTGATATAAATGCAATATCCCAGTGTCATTAAATCAATTATACATGCTGGATGCAGCCCAAAGTGTCTGCAGGGTCCTAGAGCACACAGGGCCTGAGTTACACACTTTCAGAAATGTATTTATATAAAAAAAATCAAAAAGCGCCTAATTTTTTTTTTTTTGGGGGGGGGGGGGGGGGTTATAACAGCTTACACAACATATACTTACATGTTTATCACTTTTAGCAGTGTTTTATGTAACTTTAAAGGGATTCCTGTAAAATGACAACAACATTGTGAACCTACACCCCTGTATGTGTGAATGGGAGGCTTTTCAATTTGGGTCGGCCAAATCCAGGCGGAAATGGCATCAGAGTAATTTAGTGTAAATACATTACTTTGCCTAAAACAAATGCCACAGTGATGCATATCTCCAGAAAGTAGAGACTCTAAGCTTTCAAATGGTACTACATATGATCAGAGCTCCTCCACAGACATTTAAAATGGAAAGTAAATATGACAGTGTCATTCCCGACCCTGTACAGGTCCACGGAGTTCAAGAGGCTAGACCCTATAGTTTGTTAATAAAAATAGCTACAACTGGTCATATAGTTCATGCTCTATATAATCCATATATATATATATATATATATATATATATATATATATATATATATATATATAATATTAACAGATACAGATTTTAATAGTTGAGATGGACAAAGATTAAATAATGCATTAGAAATATTGCACCTTTTGCATTGAATATTTTGCAGCTTTGTAGCTTGTGTACGCTAGCTTTCTGCTTTTCTAGAGGGCTGAGCGATAGTTTTGAGCTCTTCTGGTTCTTTGCATGCGTCCACATCGATGAAATTCTCGGTCACAGTGTGACTATAGATCTATCCTGCAGATTGGCCGTGACGGTTGCATTGGTAGCCTAAAGAGTGCCCTAGAATCCACATATCCTTCCTCTCGTTTGCTGGTGCGAGTCAGTTTCTAAATGAAACGGCTCGGAAATCCAACATAATCGCTCGGGTCAGTGAAGACAAACCCCCCCGAGGCGACGATATTCTCCAGGACGGGCAGATGAATATGAATGACGCAGGTCAACTGCCCAGTAAAATATGGCTGCAGGGGACCAATAAAGTTGGAAAAAAAATTGCAGGATGAATAATACAGGGAAAAGGCCATCTGGGGAATGCGAAGGGAGCTAGATTGCTCCATTATAAAGCGCTAAAGCTGTGCTGAATGTGCGAGCGCAAGCCACCCTCCCAATTTCACCAGGGAACGAGTGGCGGCCTCCTCCCTTGAAGTCCTGCCGATCAATTTACAGATAAATAACCTGTCTGGAGGGGGACTGCATGTTGTGTATCTTCACACGCACACAGTCGAGCCTCCAGAGCTGATCATATTTCACAACAGAAAGTCCTGGGATCATGAGACACTATGAGGATTTGAGGATCGTGCGCTCGCGGTCGTAAAGCTGGCTGGCTGACCTGCGTGCTTCGGACAGATAAGCCAAGCGCTGTCACGTCGTGCTGATGGTCGTATTGTTCTGCTTTCTTCAGTGGCTGCAGTTCAAGCGGCTGAATGCAAGAGAATACCTGATTATAATTCTGAAGCTGAGGATCAAGCCACACATTAGCCTCACAGCGAATCATTTGGTCTGAGAGTGCAGCTTTTAAACGTATTGACTAAAGAAACACCATGCACAGGTGATATCATTTCATCACCTCACCATGCTTTTTCTTGCCTTTATAAAACATTTTGAAACATGAGAAGAGTGGTTAAAATGCAACTGTAAAATTAACTGTAAAATTGAATCAAATGAAATGAGCTTGTTTGCTGTAAAGCTAAGTGACTCAATAACTGATTATATTAAATGGTTAGTTCACCCAAAAATGACCACAAAAAAGGACACTATACTGTCCATCTCCAGAAAGGGAATAAAAACATCATCACAGTAGTCCATATGAGACATCAGTGGGTTAATTAGAGTCTCTTGAAGCATCCAAAATACATTTGGGTCCAAAAATAACAAAAACTATGACTTTATTCAGCATTGTCTTCTCTTCCGGGTTTGTGTTCAATCCTCAAATAAAGATTCAAACGGTTATGAATCAGTGAATCGATTCCTTTCTGGACATGGACAGTATAGTGTGCATGTACAAAATTCCCTGTCTCACGCATGCGCGAGTCAAACTTGTTCAGACTTGTCTGGTGCATGCGCAAAAAGGTTTCGTTTTCAGCAGCATCGAGAGGAGTTCTCCTGGCTTTGTTTATTCCTTTAAAGTCTGTTTTGCTTTGTGTGGTATTACTGTGCGTTAATAACTCCGTAAGTAACAATATTTATTATCACTTTAGATGTGTTTCAGAGTGTGTCATTGCGTAATTCAGTTAATATTACCTCAGAACTAATATAAGGTCAATATATATTCACTCGGTGTAATGCTCACCTATTAGAAGAATCATCCAGTTATTGTGCTATGAACAATGTTTATTTGTTCGTAAGAAATAGTTGATTATCATGTATGTTGACAAAAACATTTTCCAGTGTCTGCTTGACATATTAACAATTGTTAATAAAGAGCGCGCGGCAGTGCTGAAGCAGCGCACACACTTTGTAATTCGACACCGCTTGTTAACAGCGGGTGCGGTAGCCCGCTCCATTTAATGTAGCTGCATTTAGCGGTTATATGTTACAAATAAGCTCAGGTTTACCGTTACAAATCTTATCAGTGTATAGTTACAGTTCTTATTGTAAACTAATATATTAGTATATCTTCTGTCATGTCATGATTATGTATATTTATCATATTTATTCTGTTCTCTCACAGAAACCACACACACATTTATGTATACCCACGCAATCCTGTTTATTCCTTGCAATTGGATGGCCTAATAAACATTAGTATTGTCAATCTTCACTCTGGAGTAGCTGCTGTTCTTTCTAACCGAGGAATTAGGCCAGTTGAGTTCCAACCATCCCACTGCGCACAAAATATCCCACAAATTGGTCCTTCGAGCCGGATTTACGGGACATCAGCTGCGCTATGGCTACATCCAGAGATTTCTATGAGGGAGGACAAAAGCCAGATCCTCGTCCAAGTCGTACCCGGCGGGTGCCCACCTACTTGGAGGATTATGTGCTTGATTATCCATCTCCGTGTCATGTTTATTCTTCACCAGCAGAGGTCACTGAAGGAATATCTCAAGCAAACCAGGATCCCTATAGGGGCTATATCACTCCTGCTACAGGGAACAGAGAATTTGAACGGGGAAAGCTGCATCACTTAGAGGCCCGTTGGAAAGATTTAAGCAGTGAAATGAGAGAGCTTCAAATCAGAATGGACAGTGTACGACAGGCTGCTAGATCTCCTGTTTACGGACACTACCAGAGTCTTCCTCACATTGAACTCAGTAACCCTGGATTAGAACCCTCTGTGACTGTAGCATCATCCCCACAATATGAGGAGACACTTTACCACGAGCCAGCTACGCAGCCGCAGCCGCAGCCGCAGCCGCAACCAATCATGCAGCCACCAAATATAGGTCGTGGATCTTCCCTGCCAGAGCCACAGCCTCAGAGACAATTTGCAGAATTCCGACGATCAGACTCATGGCCCCACACAGCTGCTCAGCCTGTTCTGCCTGCCTATCCTCAGGTACAGCCACAGTATAAGCCGACTCCTTTGCAGGCTGCACCGGCCCGCATACAGCCAGCACATCAATCAGCTTCTGTACAGCCAGCACACACTTATGTGCAACCGCAACGTCAGTTAGCGGCTGTACAATCTGCACCAGCCGCACTGCAGCCACAGTACCAGCAGACGGTGCCAGCTCCAGTGCAGCCTGTACCAGCGCAACCAGTGATGCATCCTCAACGACCTTATCAACCACTACCTCTGCATCTACCTCCTTGGCCTGGACCACAACCACAGTATGATTATCCCATCAACCCTGTGGAACCTGGACTGATGGAAATGGCCATTGCGTCTTCCTACGGCATCCCCAAACCAAAGCTGGTAGTCTTCTCCTCAGGGAAAGAGAGTGATTTCCTTATGCTTAAGAAGGGACTGGACAGTATCCTTGGCCCACACAGACATCTAACAGAGGACTATAAATATCAAGTGCTCTTGGATCATCTGCATCTGCCTGCCGCTTACCAGGTAGCTAAAAGGTATGTCAACAGCCCATTTCCCTACACCAGTGCAATGCAGGCTCTTGAACAGCGATACGGTCAACCAAGACAGTTAATTCAGAGCGAGCTAAGAGCTATCCTCAATGCACCAGCTATCCGACCAGGTGATGCGCAGGGATTTGAGGACTTTTCTTCGGCTGTTAATACACTGGTGGGCATGTTGAACACAATGCATGGGCCCTCTAGATACGAACTGCAATGTGGCTCCCACGTTGACACCCTACTGACCAAACTGCCTGTCAGCTATAGAGACTCATTCATAGAGTACTGCCTCAACCAGCACATCATTGTGAGTGGCAGTTCCAGGACTTACACATTGCCAGAATTTGCAGAGTGGCTGGAGAGGAAGGCTCAGGCCATTCAAATATCTAGGCGTGTTACAGGGCCAGTGCATACAGAACCCTTCCGGCGAGATCAGAAACCTCCTTTTCAGCCCAGAGCCAGAGCAGCCACAATTCTCACAGGCAGTGAACAACCTAGAGCCATTCATTTGCCCACCAGCTCCCTCACAGACACCAAAATGGCAGCTACAGCTAAAAAGCGGGAGCGTTTCAAGCCCTTTTGTCCCTACTGCAACAACCATGAACATTATCTCAATGCTTGTGCAGCCTTTTGCAAGTTGAACCACACACAAAGAGGAAGCTGGATTAGTGAGCACAGTAAATGCTGGAGGTGTGGTCGAGGTCACAAACAAGACATCTGCACGCTCAAGAAAACTTGCTCTACATGTGGGGGACTCCACCTGCCCGTTTTGCATGAAGTTGCAGTCAAGGCAGAAAACCAAAGCATACTCACAGTGAGCACAACCACTTCTCAGGTTTATTTGGACCAGGCCAGTCATTCAGGCAGAGTAATGTTAAAAGTTGTCCCGGTAAGACTTCGCAGTGGCAAAAGGTTCCTGGACACCCATGCCGTGTTGGACGATGGGTCTGAAAGAACGATCCTCCTGCCAGCAGCAGTCAAACATCTAGGTTTGAAAGGATCTGAGGAAAACTTGACTCTTCGAACAATAAGACAAGACCTTGTTCAGCTAAGAGGAACCACAGTCTCATTCGAGGTATCTGCTCTATCACACTTAAGTGTTAAACATGTGATTCGGAACGCATTCACAGCCGCAGATCTCAACCTTGCTGAGCAGTCATGTCCCGCGGACGCCTTGAAGAGAAGATATGGACACCTCAGGGACATTCCCTTGCTAGAGTTCACTAGAGTGCAGCCTTTGCTACTCATTGGATCAGATTATCCACAGTTGATCACACCAAACTGCCCAATCCGAATGGGACCGCTTGGTAGCCCTATAGCGGTACACACACTTCTTGGCTGGACAGTTCAAGGGCCAACAACATTTCTCCAGCATCCCTCAAACGTAGATGTATGCCTCCACACTACCTTCCTTTCTCCAACGCAAGATTTACGTCAACATGTGGAGCGATTGTGGCAGCTTGACATACTGCCCCAGAGAAATGAGAAAGAAGTAGTCCGCTCCAGACAAGATAGATCTGCACTTGCCATGTTGGAGGAGAAATCGGTACGTGTTACAGTTGATGGTACAACCCGCTATGCTACCCCACTACTTTACAAGCGGGATGCAGCTAGACTGCAGGCAACACCCAACGCTGTCATGGCCCTTTTAAGAGCCACAGAACGTCGCCTGGTAAAGAATCCTGACCTGGCAAAAATGTACAACAAAGAGATACACAAACTTGAAGAGGCAGGTTATGCAGTACGAATAACTGATCCAGAAGCAGCTAATTCCCGTGATTTATGGTATGTTCCTCACCACATTGTGCTCCACAATGACAAAGCCCGGGTGGTCTTCAATTGTTCTTTCACTTACAATCAAATGAATCTGAATGACAATCTACTACCTGGTCCTACTCTTGGTCCACCACTGTTGGGAGTCCTGCTCAGGTTCAGGGAGTATGCCATTGCCATAAGTGGAGACATACGAGCTATGTTTCACCAGATCAGACTGTTACCGGAAGATCAGCCACTGCTTCGCTTTCTCTGGAGAGACATGGAAAGAGATCGCAGCCCAGACATCTATGAATGGCGAGTATTACCATTTGGGACAACCTGTAGTCCATGCTGCGCTACTTATGCCCTCCAGAGACATGTCAGAGACAACAAGGAAGGCAATGAAGATGTAGTTGAGTCTGTTCAGCAGTCTTTCTATGTGGACAATTGCTTACAGTCTCTCCAGTCTCAGCATCAGGCTAAGAAACTCATTGACAAAATTAGAGCAGTATTAGCGGCTGGTGGCTTTGACATAAGGCAGTGGGCTAGCAATGTTCCCGGTGTGATTGCACATTTACCCGCTGAAGCCAAATCAGTAGGCTGTGAGCTGTGGCTTTCTGCAAACAAAACTGATCCGCAAGAGTCAACCCTCGGCCTTGTGTGGCACTGCTCACAGGACATTTTAGGCTATAAGCACAGGTCTGTGTCAACAATTGGGGAAACCTCAATGAGAAGTGTCTATCGCATCCTGGCTAGCCAGTATGACCCACTCGGATACATCATCCCTTTCACCACAAGGGCCAAAATCCTGGTGCAGACACTATGGAAGAGGGTTGGAGGTTGGGATGAACCTCTGCCAGCTGACATCTTCTCAGAATGGCACACTTGGGAAGAAGAGCTTCCTGACCTACAGAGAATAACACTGCCCAGGTGTTACACACCAGCATGCAATAACACCACCTCTATTATCGATATGCATGTCTTCTGTGATGCCTCGGAGAAGGCATATGGCTCTGTGGCTTACCTACGGGTGGAAACGGGCGATGACATTCAAGTTGCATTCATCATGGCGAGGTCACGGGTGGCACCCAAGAAGCAACTCTCCATGCCCCGCCTTGAGCTCTCTGCAGCATTGTCGGGAGCTCAGCTAGCCAAGACACTGAACACAGAGCTTACACTTGATATCAGGCAAACGGTAATGTGGTCCGATTCAACCACTGTACTACACTGGATACAGTCTGAGTCATGCAATTACAAAGTGTTCGTTGGCACGCGAATCGCAGAGATCCAAGACCTCGTTGGACATGAGAACTGGAGATACGTGGACTCAGATAACAATCCCGCTGACGATATCACTCGCGGTAAGACCCTCATATATCTGTCCCATCCCAGTAGATGGAAGCAAGGTCCAGCATTTCTGCAACAATCTTCAGAACACTGGCCAATCCACCCTTCAATGGCAATTGAAGATTCAGAAGAACTCCGTAAATCCTCATTCTGTGGTAATATCTCAATCAGTCATGCCTCTTTACCGAATGTAGATGACTGCAAATCATGGGATGACCTCATTATGACCACATATCACTCTCTTCATGGGGCGGCAGCACCCCCTATGTCAGCGACAGAACGTATAGAGACTGAAACGGCTGTACTCAGACGTGCACAAATGGAAAGTTTTCCTGATGAAGTGCATGCTCTTAAAGCCAATAAATCTGTGCATTCAAACAGTCGATTATGTTCCCTTGCTCCAACGTTAGATTCTCACCTTGATCTGATTAGAGTGGGTGGTAGATTACGCAAAGCTGCAACATTATCAGAGGATACACTTCACCCTATCGTGTTGGCACCAGAACACCCCATAACAAAACTGTTAATCCAAGACTTTGATGACCGCCTGATGCACGCAGGTCCTGAAAGGGTTTTTGCAGAGTTAAGGCGAACCTATTGGGTTCTCAGAGGCCGCCAGGTGGTCAAAAAGCACCAGAGACAATGCGCTGAGTGTAGGAAATGGCGTGGCAAGCCCACTGTACCCAAAATGGCAGACTTGCCTGCTTCCCGTCTGAGGATTAACCAGCCTCCCTTCTGGTCGACAGGAGTTGATTGTTTTGGGCCATATCTGATCAAAATTGGCAGACGGCAAGAAAAGAGATGGGGCATAATATTTAAATGTCTCACTACAAGATGCATACATATCGAATTGTTATGCAGCATGGACGCAGATTCTTTTTTACTAGCCCTCAGACGCTTCATAGCAAGGAGAGGAAAGCCCTTTGAGATCATCTGCGACAGAGGTACCAACTTCAGGGGTGGAGAGCGTGAGCTCTCTGAAGCCTTTGCCGAAATGGAACCATCCCTCCAAGAGCAACTAGCCAAACAGAAAATATCCTTTCAATTCAACCCACCTCACGCACCGCACTTCGGAGGAGTATGGGAGAGGGAAATTAAATCCGTCAAAGCTTCGCTCCAAGTTGTTCTGAAAGATCATACCGTCTCGGAGGAAGTCCTTACCACAGTGTTGATCGAAGTGGAAGGCATCCTAAATTCGAAACCCCTGGGGTACGTATCATCTGATATAGCGGATCCTGATCCTATTACCCCCAATTTGCTGCTTATGGGGCGGCAGGACTCTTCTCTACCTCAGGCTGTGTATGGACCCAGCAATCTACTTGGACGGCGACGCTACAGACACAGCCAAGTGATTGCCGATCACTTCTGGACCCAGTTCCTTAGGAACTACCTACCCAGTCTCCAGCTTCGACAGAAGTGGCAGAACATCACACAAAACCTAGCAGTCGATCAGGTTGTATTGATTGTGGATTCTCAACTTCCCAGAGCCCAATGGCCAGTCGGTAAGGTAACCAGAGTCCTACCAAGTGACGATGGTGCAATAAGAGCCGTGGAAGTGGACATTAAAGGCAACACATATGTCCGCCCTGTTGCTAAACTAATTGTATTGCCTGAAATGCCTAAAAATTAGTTTGCAGCACTAGTAGTGGTGGGGCCTTTTGTGGACTTACAAATTTCCTACCTAAATTTGTGGGGCGGCTGTACAAAATTCCCTGTCTCACGCATGCGCGAGTCAAACTTGTTCAGACTTGTCTGGTGCATGCGCAAAAAGGTTTCGTTTTCAGCAGCATCGAGAGGAGTTCTCCTGGCTTTGTTTATTCCTTTAAAGTCTGTTTTGCTTTGTGTGGTATTACTGTGCGTTAATAACTCCGTAAGTAACAATATTTATTATCACTTTAGATGTGTTTCAGAGTGTGTCATTGCGTAATTCAGTTAATATTACCTCAGAACTAATATAAGGTCAATATATATTCACTCGGTGTAATGCTCACCTATTAGAAGAATCATCCAGTTATTGTGCTATGAACAATGTTTATTTGTTCGTAAGAAATAGTTGATTATCATGTATGTTGACAAAAACATTTTCCAGTGTCTGCTTGACATATTAACAATTGTTAATAAAGAGCGCGCGGCAGTGCTGAAGCAGCGCACACACTTTGTAATTCGACACCGCTTGTTAACAGCGGGTGCGGTAGCCCGCTCCATTTAATGTAGCTGCATTTAGCGGTTATATGTTACAAATAAGCTCAGGTTTACCGTTACAAATCTTATCAGTGTATAGTTACAGTTCTTATTGTAAACTAATATATTAGTATATCTTCTGTCATGTCATGATTATGTATATTTATCATATTTATTCTGTTCTCTCACAGAAACCACACACACATTTATGTATACCCACGCAATCCTGTTTATTCCTTGCAATTGGATGGCCTAATAAACATTAGTATTGTCAATCTTCACTCTGGAGTAGCTGCTGTTCTTTCTAACCGAGGAATTAGGCCAGTTGAGTTCCAACCATCCCACTGCGCACAAAATATCCCACAGTGCATACACTTGCATACGCTCTCGGACTAAATATAAAATATCTTAAACTGTGTGTGAAGATGAACGGAGGTCTTACGGGTGTGGAGCGACATTAGGGGGAGGAGTTAATGACAGACATTTCATTTTTGGGTGAACTAACCCTTTAAGCTGAACTTATAATGAATAAGTACATCAGTGTTTTAGTTTCCAGCAGGCTTGAATAAAATCATAAATTTTTATGCAAGGGCAAAGCAGGCGTTTCCATCATGCAAATTGCACCCCTGTATGTTGGTTTGCATAAAATTAAACGATATACAGCAACAATAACAAATTTATTGATAAATTAAAATGTACACAAACCTGTATTTTATCGAAGATATTTCAATTTGACGGAGCAGCACAGGATCTGGGTAACACAAAAACTACCCAAACACTGGGTTGTTACGTCTGACCCTGGATCTGGGTAACACAAAAACTACCCAAACACTGGGTTGTTACGTCTGACCCTGGATCTGGGTAACACAAAAACGACCCAAACACTGGGTTGTTACGTCTGACCCAGGATCTGGGTAACACAAAATCTTCCCAAACAGTTCCCAGCATGTTTTTCCGTCAGATATTGAAATGAAATGTTTTTTTTTTTTTTTGCACGAGATTCATACTTAATTTAAATAATTTATTTAGATTTTGCATCATTGTGATTGCATCATGTTAAACTGACTGTGGCGTTTTCGTGTTGAAGGTATGTGTCAATCAAGTATCTCGAAGAAATCTCAGACATGTCCAAATAACTTAATTCAATCATCCACTCAGTCGAGATAACATGTTTGCATTATATGGAACCACTCTCCATGATTGAATTATTTAGTTTTTGCGTAAAGTTATAAAACAAATTCAATTTCAGATACAACAGCCCTGGTCTGAATTATTGGTACCCCTGGTAAATATGATCAAATGTGGCTGAAAAAATAAATCTGCAATGTTAATCCTTTTGATCTTTCATTAAAAAAATTCACTAAAATCTAACCTTTCAAGTAAAAGAAGTGAGAATGGGATTAAATCATATTATGAGATGCTTTTCACCAAAACACATTGCCCACAATTAATGGCACCTTTTGATTCGATACGTTTTGCCAAGATAACAGCTCTGAGTGTTCTCCTATAATGCCTGGTGAGTTTGGGGATCAGAGCTCATTCCTCCAGACAGAATCTCTCCAGATCCTTCAAATTCCCAGCTCATCTCTTCAGTTCATCACTCATTGATTTTGATCATTGTTTTTGATCGTTGTACTGATGGAAGATTCCAACCACGGCCCATTAAAACATTTATAGCAGATGTTGTCACATTTAGATTTTTTTTATCTGTTACTATTTGCTAGAATCCATGATGTATCTGAACAAGAAGTCCAGGACCTCCAGCAAAAAAATAGGCCCACACCATTAAAGGTCCAGCTGTGTATTTAACCGTAGACATGGGGTGCTTTATATCCCATCTGGTGGGTTTGCTGCCAAAACGCTCTTTTTTTTAAAAGCGCCTGTTCTTCGCGATCCCAAAATTTAGTTAGTGTGTAATGTTGCTGTTAGAGCATAAATAATACCTGTAAAATTATAAAGCTCAAAGTTCAATGCCAAGCGAGATATTTTATTTAACAGAAGTTCCCTTTCAAAGCCGACAGCGAACGGCCGGTTTGGACTACACCCCTGCACTTCCTGCTGTAATGACGTCACTAGAACCGTTTGTTGACTCCGCCCACAAGAACACGCAAAATAGGGGGCGTGGTCTCGTTGCTCTCCCACGTGGAGAAGAGCGCGCATTCAGCGCTTGCATCTCCCCGTTATGGTAAGAGGCGGGACCTTTCCGGGCAAAGTGCGCTAAGCTGCTGTCCAATCACAACACGGGAAGCGCTGGCCCAATCAGAACTCGTTACGTGTTTCTGAACGAGGGACTTCATAGAACAAGGAACTCATCAGGCCGTTTTAGGACAGAGGAAACAGCGCTGTACAGATAAGTCAATTGTGTGAAAAATACTGTTTTACACACGAAACATGAACTCATGTTATATTGCAGACTGTAAACATAATCAAAGCTTCGAAAACACGTGAAGAACGGGACCTTTAAGTGTCATCTGACCACAGACACCGGTCCCTTCTGATGATCCAGTCGTGTCTGAACTGAATATGCTGGAGTTCAACCCGTTCTCACTCCCAAGGCGTCAAAAACCGAAGCATGGTCAACTGCCTTCCGCGTCACAATAAAGACGCTAAAGGTACCCCAAGGCGTCATGTTTCGACGCGCTGGGTGTTCCATTCATTTCAGTGAGAAACCTTTGGCGTCATACACAGACGCGCTGGGTATTAGTAATGTTATCGCCATGGTGAAATTGTATTAGTTTATAATTTTGCCATTATGACATGTTGGAGTGTGTTTTTCAATTTAATCAGCAAGCATAATTTTATTTACATTTATTTTATTTACGCTATTTAGACATGCTTAACATGTAACCCAACCCCATCCCATCCCTAAACCTACCCATTTGTCTGAACATGATATAAAACACAGGATATAGCCTGACATATACGACTGCATACACAAGTTATTCAAAAAAGTTAAATAATCCAAGTTTTCCGAGGCCAAACGATTGATTTGTATGAAGAAAATCCCGAAAAGCGATCAGCATCTCCATCCGCAGAAGATCATCAACAAACACAATCAAATTTCAAATATTGGCGCCGGTTACGTGAGATTTCATAGTGAAATTGCATTGGCTCTCGTATGTCTTGCGACCAATTGCGTCATTACGTCAGCATTGATTGTAAAATGTCATTGGCTCTCGTGTGTCTTGTGACCGATTGCGTCATGCTCAGGAGTCTTTTGAATTATTGAATGAGAAATGAATGAGTTCGTTCACGGGGCAGCGGGATCATCATTTCAGCGATTAAAACATCAAGATCGACTCTGTTCTTCACATGAAGATATCGTATGACTTCAGAAGACTTGGAATGCAACATGAGTTAATACTTTTATACTGCTTTGGTCAGTTTTTGCAATAAATACCTGTGTCTGTACATTTATTTGCCTGTTATGTGTTTTATATTGTTTAGATATGGGTAGGTTTAGGTAGGAGTGGAGTTAGTTGCTCCGAAATATAAAAGTAGCCTTTAAATATTAATAAAATCATGTCTGCTTTTATAAACGCAAATAATTAAATGCGTCTGTTTATGACGCCAAAGGTTTATCATTGTAATGAATGGAGCACCCAGCGCGTCGCAAAATGACGCCCAGGGGCACCTTTAGCGTCTTAATTGTGACGCGGAAGGCACTTGACCATGCTTCGGTTTTTGACGCCTTGGGAGTGAGAATGGGTTGTGGAGTTTGTTTCTGGATGAGCGAGGAGAATTTTTCTTGAAATCCTCCCAAACAACATGTGGTGATGTAGGAGTTGTTCTATCATTTTATTTGAGTCTTTCTGACCCCACGACTGAACTAATCTCTGCGATTCTCCATATGTGATCCACGGAGAGTCTTTGTCCACTCAAACTCTCCTCCTCAATGTGTCGATGTCGCAAAGTTCATCAAATATAAAACCCATTAGATTCAACTGTTAAGCAGAAGACAATAGTGTCATTATTCAGCTCAGTTCATTTCTAGTTTTATTCTTCTCTGATGTTAAAAATCAACAATACTTTAGCACATGAATGGCAATGATAAAAACAACACACGGTTCCTTCAGGAAACAAAAGTGACTCAACAGTTAATATGGACAATAAATAGTACCATGTTGCAGCAGTGGAATATGATAGATTAGATCAGATTTATAGGTGATATAAACCACAGCAGGTAGTATTTCCCTCAGCCTATCAGTGTGTCTGTGATATTGGGTTTAATGGGAACTACTTTTGTCTTTAGTATCAAGCAAAGAGCTGCTGTCGTAACGTACTATTCAAGTGGAAGTGACACTCTTATTTGATCTCGAGTTTAAATTCGGCTTCATTTTCTGGATTTGCCATTCCAAATTAAGAGTAGACCACCCCACACACATATACACACACATACACACAATATTCAGCAAATACTCAAATCAATAGATATTTCAAGCTCTGTTTGAGTGTGCGTGTGTGTGTGTGTGTGTCACTACTTTGGAGGGTATTTACATAATTTTATTCCTGTACTCCCCCATAACCTGAGTGTGAGCCAGTATCCATTTGTTAAAAGCGGCTGCCCACACATCACCCAGCACAGCCGTATGCACTGGATGGGCTGCGATCGTCACCGGCCTCCCACACAGCGTTATATAAAACTAACAGTGTCTCTTCACAGGAGTATGAACGTCAGCAAGTGACTTCTCAAAGGTATCAATCAATTTAGAGAGAAGGCCTGGAAGCCGAGGCTGCCCTCGCTGAATTACAGCTTTCTTTGCAGTGCCTACGGAGGGCGCGGGATCTTCTGGAAATGCTCTTTGCTATACAGTCGGGTCTCTGCCGTGCTGCTGGTTCGGCTTCGGGCCGTGTTAAACTGTGAAAACTCAACCAGGGAAAAGGCTCTGAAAGCATTTCCACAGATCGAGGCTATTTAGGGTTAGGCTGTCGGATCTGAAGATGCACCTGTAAATGGAGGGAAGGCAAAAATAAACAATGATTTAGTGCCTTCCTGTAGCACAGACACTCTTAAAAGTCCCAAAATGGGGTTTTCACAGCAATGCAATCAGAACCTTTTAGTGAAGAACGTCAACCCTGCGGTCAATAATTGTATCTCTTAAAACTCATCTTTGATCATCAAAATGTTTGATTGCGTTTTCTATGATTATTTTTTTTAATTCACACCTTAAAATAGCTTGAATGTAACTCCACACCCTTGCTTAAAGGGATAGTTCACCCAAAAATGAAAATGTGACGTTTATCTGCTGACCCTCAGTGCATCCAACATGTAGGTGTGTTTGCTTCTTCAGTAGAACACAAATGAAGATTTTTAACTCCAACCATTGCCTTATAATGCACTTCAATGTTTTTTATATGAGAGCCACTATGAGAGTAAAAAACACATACACAAACGAGTCCATATTAAACCCTGCGGCTCGTGATGATACATTGATGTCTTAAGACACGAAGAAGGTCAAAACCCAGCGCGATCATATATATATATAGATGTAGATGCCTCATTAGTGCATGCGTGGATTGATCAAATGAGGCATCTATGTACACATTTCAATGATTGCGCTGGGTTTTGACCTTCTTCAGATGCCAAAACACTACTGACTTCGTGATTGGTCGATGGTGGACGGCGGAGCTTCAGACCAAAACACAACATGTCAACATCAACATCAGTTGAGGGCTGCAACAACAACTTTATAATGACAATATCCTGGCCGGACTACTTTTGTCAGTGATAGAAGTGTTTGAAATGAACATGATTTCTTAATGTCTAGTCACATATCAGGGCCATTTTAAGATTCATTGAAATACATTTCTTACATACAGTTCCTTTAAAGATAAAATACTCAGCAATGGTGTTGACATGAATTTGCATATGGTTTGTCTGCAAGCATATTAAAACCATAGATGTAAATAACCTTTTCCGCAAAGGAAAGGTTCCATTGATCTTCAAAGTTCTTCATGGAACCATTGATGGCAGTAAAGAACCTTTATTTTCAAGAGTGTAGATCATGGCGTTTGCAACACCAAGGTCATGGGTCCGTTCCCAGGGAAAGCAAGAACTGATCAAATGTAAATTCATACCTTGAATGCAATGCACTTTGAATAAAAGCTTCAGCCAAATTCATACATGTAAATGCAATATTATCAAATAAGAAAAAGGTGAATGCATTTAGAGTTTTAACTTTTGAGTGCAGTGTTACAATACAAAAGTTGCACTCAAAAGTTAAAATTAATTAACATTCATTTGGGGGGAGGGGTTAAAAGACACTTAATGTCCCCCTGTAGTCAATAACAAAATTACATATTTAAACACCTATGCCTTAAAAATGCATACCTTAAATTAGCTCAGAGGCACTCGTTGAAGATCACACACTATATATTGTCTTGTAGAGTTTATAGTGGAATTGAACTCATTTCCTGACTGATTAACTTTACACAGTTCAGTTATTAAACTGAAATAAATAGGGCTGCCGTATATCACTTGTTTTTTTTAGAGCAGAATTTACAGCTCGTATTTTATTAAAGGGGGCGGGGTCTAATGCTATTTCATGCATTCTGCCTTATTTACACGGTTAAAGAGTTCATTCTCATGATAAACATGGTCAAAAGTTCAATAAATGAGTTGGACCGTGACGGCATATTTCTGTGCCAAGTGCACTCCTTGAGGATTCGAATAAGTCTCGGAAAGTTTTTTCCAAGTATGGCCCTGTATGACGCCATAAAGGACGGGATTCCTTGTATGGGCACTTCTCCCGGATGAGCGCGCGCACACACACACACACACCAGAAAGAGAGCAAGAGTGCGCCCATCAACGAGCTCGCTCAGGTTATGGAAGCAGTCGGCAGTGCTGCCCTTTTGTTTTTAGACCACAAAATCAAAGTCACTTAAAAAGTGTGTGTGTGTTTGTTCCTGGTCATAAGTCGAAACTCCAGGTCGGTGACTGAAACTGGATCAAATGTGTCTTTGTAAGTGCATATTATGTAAACAACACAAATGTTTAGTGAATCGAAAGATATCCAGGAATAATGCCATGATGTGTGTGTGTGTGTGTGTGAGAAATAGACTTAAGCTCCGCCCACTGTACGCCTCCACGAGCTCGGCTGTTTTCATAAAGAATCGGTACAGATCTGTCTTTTGTAAAATATGATAATTTAACGACTCTTGGGAGATATGATGGATGCAGTACTACTCTATAGATGCTCAAGATTAACACGAGACTGCAAGAAACTGTGTGTTATGTAGCATGTAAATGTCCCATTGATACTCCTTATTACCTTGAAGCTGTTTTGAAACAATTAGAAGCCTATGAGAATGGTGACTTGACACACGAGGAATACAACAAGTGTGCTGTAGTTATCTACCTCCAATTACCCACATACAAAACAGGAAAAATCACAAATATTAGCATAAACAGGAATAAAACCACCCGCCCAAGCTCCACTCATGTGCGTCTCTACAGCTCCTGCTGATATTTATAGAGCCCTCGTGCTTACGCCCGCCTCATCAGATCAACACTATGAAGTGATTGGCTCTCGATCGGAATTAGACTGCTCTGATTGGACCAAAGAGGTGTCCGTCAAAGTGTTACACGCCGATCTCTTCAGCGGTCGCTCTCTTAGTTTACACATTAAATGACAACAAACGCTGTCAAAATAAAAACATTGCAGTCTACAAACAACACGCTTTAACGGAACCGGTAAGAATATGTTAATACTTGTTTCTGGTGTACTGTTGAGAATATAGCTTACGGCTGCACGAGCGGCTGATTAGCGCGTCTGCTAACGCTGTGTCTGAATTAGCTGATCAGTTAAGACAGCACGTTTTAAATATTAATCTGACTGTATTTGTCCTGTATTTTATCCGAGGAGAGCTCGGTTACTTTGTGTTGGGGTTTCACTGCTACTGTAAATAAGTGCGCCATGTGTTTCATTGAAACCGGTTTCTGTGACTGAACTCAACAGGCCTGTGATTTTAAATGATTGACATGTCACACGAATACATTCACTTTAAATATTTACTGATCTACATTAATAAGATTTCATTTTGAGATCACATTTCGTCCTCATAAATGTCATCTTGCTGTCAAATATGTGTCTTGTTATTGACTGTGTTAGCAGCAGTGCTAACATGCTAACTGTTGTCAGTGAGAGATCCAGTCAGAGTGAATGACAAAAGACATTAGCAATACAGTAGATATGATTAAATATGATTTCTGTTTAGTCACAATTGTTTACTCTGCATATGATCAGCCTTGTACTATGGAAGTCAATTTCCTCCACATGAGGAATAAATTGGTTTGGTTAAAATTATTTCATGACAGTCATATTTATGAGATGATTGAGATGAGAAATTATAACAAACAGCTAATAAGTGACATTGTTGATAGTGATTGTCTTTATGTGGTCAAAAGCCTGATGGATCATGATTGATAGTGATTTATTGGGATCATGATCACAATTGAACATGATTTTTCAAAAAAATAAATAATAATAAAGTATGGATAATTAAGTAAACCAAAGTTGCTTTAGACAGTGTGTTTTTCTTGAAACATTACTAACAATATAAAAGTTATTCCTATTAACTTTATAAAAATAATTGTTCACAGCAAAAAGACGTATGTAAATGTAAACCATGACCTGAAGGTGGACTTCTTCCACAATGAGACTAAAAAGCCGTCTATTTGAGCAAAAACGTATGAATTATCATATGAAGGCTTGTTTCTGCCACAGAATAAAAACATTGAAAAGGTTATTGTGACTTTTTATCTCACAATTCTGTGTTTTGTGAGATTTAAAGTCGTAATTGAGAGATATAAAGTCGTAATTGCGAGATATATAGTCGGAAACTGGAAATTTATATAAACTGTATCATATACAAATATAAATATAAACATTTAGTTTGGTCATAAGTGGACATGTTAGTTTTTGTTTTGCATATTAATATATTTTCTAATTCGTTCTAATTTAGTAAATATGCCTCAAAAAATGTATTGCAGCAATTGTTATCCATGTTATTTCAGTTTGACGTGATACTTCATAAGTCATTCTAATATGTAGATTTGATACTCAGTCATCAATGTTGAAAACAGTTGACATGGGATATGTTTTCAGGATTCTTTGATAAATAAAAAGAAACAGAAAAACAATCAGACGACAGAAGTAATGTAGGAGATTGTTTGTTTCAGCAAAGTTTTGATATTACAGACGCATTTCATGCATCCAATATGAAACAATAGGCTTTATTGCATTACTATACTAATGGTTATATCACATTTTTGGGTGTTTGGTGCCAACAGAAGATGCACAGTGTGCTTGTTGTGTAATGAGCGGATGAGTTGAGTTAGGTGTGGTATTAGGGATGCATCATAAGGCTGTAGCTGTCAAGTGCACTTAGTAGTGACATAGTACAGTGCTGTATGCTAATGCATCAGGACACTCGTCGACTGAAAGCCGATTTCCAAAGCCTTTGAACAAAAGGTGTTGAAACAAGTGACATTTTGGTCTTACCAGTTAGCAAAGAGAAGGAAAAAAAAACTAGTTTTCAGTCTTGGATGCATGTGTGTGTGATATTGCTGCAGTGTCTTATCACGTTATAAGTGCTCTTATCAGCAGTATTGTTCGGCGGTGTTCCTCTATGGCCTGTATCTGTCAGCGGCTGATATTAATAGTGTGCTGGTGATATATGAGCTGTGCTGAAGAGAACTGAACACATGCACTGCACATCACCCCACGGGACTAACTCACCTGAGAGCCGTCGGCCCCGTGAGCGCCCTTCATGAATCCGTTCAGAAAAATCCCCAGCATGAACTGTTTTAATCAGCAGGAAACTGCGAACACTGGGACTCTAGCGTTTTCCAAAAGTTTCTCGTCCACACGGAGGTCTGAAATCGCCCCATATACCCTCATTCACCATTCCATAGGGGTGTCGAAATCAATAGTTATTTCGATGCATCGCGATTAGGGCTGTGCGATATATCAAAATATAGCAAATGTATGTATCGCAGTATGCATATCGCAATAGCATGCAATATCTGAATGATTTGGCTACTTCAACATTGTGAAAAGTAGAGATGCACGATATTATCGGCACGACATCGGAATCGGCCGATTGATGCTTAAAAATATAAAAATCCGCTTCGGCTGAAATGATAACGTGTTGATATGCACCTGCAATAACTCGCGTGTGTAAGGAGTGCTATAGCAATAAGATCATGTCAGCACTTTAGTCATTCTTCAAGTGAAAACAAGCAAATACCTTCCCTGTTCAGTGATTCATATTGACTGTTTTTAAATGCTGTCTTGAATTTGTGAATGCACGTACAGATGGACGTGACTGTCAGCAGCAGATTTTCCACGTTTTCACAACAAAACTAGCCCAAAACTAGCCCCATCGCGTCTCTCCACTCTCCAGCGCGTTCGGCAGCCTCCACAGCAGCAGAAGCTCCTCCAGGTCCTAGTGCCCGCCCACTAGACCGCTATATATTTATAAATGTAGTGGGGGCGCTGTTGTTACAGTAATACAATGAAAAGTAGAACATACAAATAAATGGAAGTTACTTCTTGTTCTGAATAAACAAATCAGTAATGATGTCATAAATCACAAGTAGGCCTGTCGCGATAGTCAATAAATCAATTAATCGCACGATAAAAAAAAATGAGCTCGATTATTTTTCCGGCCGTGATAATTGCCATTTGCATGCTTTTTTGTTTTCCTCGTCTCTCTCGTTGACTGCGCGCGCCTCGTCTGTTTGGGGAGGTGTTTATACTCGCTGCGCAGACCGGGTGCGGCGTGATGAGACGTTGCGGAGCCACACGCAAAGTTACAAAGTTTGACATGCACAACGGCAAGCGAAATGGGGTCTCGTGCACTCCGCGTCAACGTCATTTTTGCCGCGCGCACCCTCGCGCTCGAGCAGACACGTCGTGCATAAACGAGGCTTAAAGCTACACTGAAGTTTGATAAACGCATGTTAATTCTTCAGTTCAATCTTTGTGTGCTAAAAAGGCACATGAGTTCCTGTAGAGATAGCAATACACTTTCTCCTTTTGCCAAATAAATGAAAAGCGTGTCAATGTCTTCTCTCTCGCTGTATCAAAATATCTCTTAGTCATCGCACTTTATGGCTTTATATAATGTAAACAAATTATCATACAAAAATTCACCCCCCTCAGTTGTCATGAAGAGCAAAATTAGCCGTATAGACCAAAACCACACTTTGTCTCAGGCTGTAAAAATGTTTTTTTCTGCTGTAAAGTTGGGCATTTTAACATGGAGCGTCAAACATTCACATCAGCCGTGACACAAATTTGCGAAGTCTGTGAAGTTTCAGAGCTCCACCAGTCCAAAATATTCGCGGCGACAGCTGAGAAAACACGGACACTTCATCATCCAGTGAAGACGAGCTTTTCAGTTTCTTTTAGGGCTGCATGATTTGGGGAAAATATATAATTGCGATTATTCTGGGTAAAATTGCGATTGCGATTAAAAATGCGATTATTGTTATTATTATTTTTTACAAATGAAAAGCGTGTGTATATAACATTTTATGTTTTTATATTAATGTGACTAATAAAAATTATTATGATTATTATTACTGCTAAAAATATTTGTAAAAATAAGAAATATTACCATTACAATAACATTTTCATAATTACAAATAAAAAAGAGTATGTCAGAATAAATATAACAATATAAAACTAATACTAATTATTATTATTATTTTGTAATATTTTAAAGAACTTATTTTACAAAAAAAAAAAATGCTGGGTTACCTATTAATATGCAGACAGCCTATGACTAAAAAACATTAGAAAGGTCTAAGCCTAAGGAGTTATTGTAATATATATATATATATATATATATATATATATATATATATATATATATATATATATATATATATATATATATATATATATAGCCAAACGTTTTTAATTCATACTGAAAGCCAGAGGGCGCCCTCGAGCGGACAACGCCACATTTGCGTCAGAGAAGTAATTGACGTTAGTTTTCAGGAAATCCATGATGTGAAGCTAACGCGGTGTAAACAGAAGATAGAGACGCTTTGATTAAACATGACGACAATAAACACGACTGCAGCAAAATATGGAGTATTTGAGTTCTTCGAGCCGTCATGGGTATTTTCATAATAATAAAGTGTATTATAATGCAGTGCTGATTGCCATAGAATACTATAAAATAACGCATCGTCTGCCTTACACTGATGAGAAGCCACATCAGCTCACACACACTCGACTGACGATATGAACTGAGGTAAAACATGTTATTAAACGTCTTTTGTTGAACAGGTTTATGAACGCTTCACTAGTTTGTGAAGATGTTTGACTCGTGTTGCTTTTTCAAACGCACGTTATAAGCAACTTTCAGACGGAGCAGCGTTTATCACAGAGCCGCTCTTCGCTAACACTGGGCATTTATTTATTTAATTAAAATCGCAGCCTTTGAGCTTTCATAATCGCACACAAGCCAAATCGTGATTGTGGTTCGATTTCGATTAATCGTGCAGCCCTAGTTTCTTTAAAAGACCGAAAAGTAGGTTTTGGGTGCACCCAGTCTTAAAAGAACAGGGAGTCTGCTAATCCTGCACAGGAGCTAAAAATGTATAATTTCATCCCCACTTACTTTCAAAAGACCTGGCTCTGTGGTGGCTCTCTAGCCCGTGGAAAGACAAACCAGTTCTTAGAAGGCTCGTCAGTCGATCCAACTCCGAACTGGCACTAGCACTGGCTCTGAACTAGCACCCGGTTCATTCTGGTGGAAAAGAGGTATTACTGGTGAATTCAGATCATACTCAATCGCCACTCCATGTTTGGTTTAAAACACAATTACGCTCATGTTTTTCTGCAGCAATTGAGAGTAAATTTTGTGAATGTGAGGCCGGCACAACAGTAGATATTCAACAACCATAGATATTCATTTTTGTTCTTTTTTTCCCACACTTTCAGATTCTTCGAAATGAAAAGTGCGTTATAAATAAAATCGATTATTATTTATTATGGATACTGATGACTAAACATGTCTTTGTTTTCAAATACCTCTGTTTGCACTGTCCAAACTAAAACATAACTGCGTTTTCAAATCCACTTGAGAAAGGGTCTTCAAAATGCTCAGGTTGTACTGGACAAAACATATGGACGGAAGGTCAAAATGTGGAGAGAAAAAAATCACGGAAGTTGAACTGCAACAATTGATTGATTATGAAATGTATTGACATTAAATTTGATTACTGATTAATTATGCCTGCATACTGTGCACGCATCTGCTTGTCCCGTCACTACACTAGTAAATGACACGTTTCTATGGACAAAATGGTCCATATATTCTATGGTCTGGCAGATGTGTGAGCTGTTTAAAGTGCTTTAATAAAAGACTAGCCTGGATGCCAGCCGAACTTAGCCCCGCCCACAACGTTCTCCGGGAAAAAATGGCGTTTGTGGGGTAAAGTGTTTTATTTTGGCAAGGTTGCCTGTTAAAATTCGCAAAAGTCAATATCTCATAATTGAGGTCGCCTCAACCCACAGAAAAAAACGCAGACTTGGCAACACAGTGCAGTTGAGCTCTGTTGACATTTGACAACTAACGTTATGCGTCGCTCTGTTGCTCTGATTGGTTGTCGGTCTGTCCAGTCGAGGTCTTTCCTGGTTGGGTTGAAACACGCCCTATAATCACAGCCCAATGGAGCATCAGACTCATATTCAGACTAGAGATCAGTATGACCACGCCAGGCTAGTAAAAGACTAAAGTGGCACTAAAATCAAAAACTGCTGCTAATGTACCATAATGTCCATCCCTCCAGACATTGGTTTTATATCAGACAAGATCTGCAGTTTGGTGAAGAATCTGTTGAACGCTTTGTTGAAGGCTTTGCGCTCATCCGCCCCTGATGTAGAGTGTCGTCTTTCATTGGCGTTGCGTTAAGAGCAGTTGTGCAGTTTGAGGCATTAAGCCGTGCTCTCAGAGTAATGGCCTGACCCGAATCCAGCGCAGGTCCGTGAATGGCAGCTTGAGCTTTCTTACGAAGCATAATAGACGCGGCGTCCATTAGAGCGCTGATGTGCCTGTCGCTGCATACGCTGCATCTCTCTTGACTGTATCATCATGTGTCGCGCCGCAGAGAGCAAGTCCCTTCGGAGTTGCACGTAAAAGCTCTCCACGCTCGCTCTTACAACCTTTTAGCATTTTATTCTCACTTTATGCCCCTTTCTTCTGGCCTTTTGCTATGGAAATGTTCCTGACAGATTTTTCATGTTAAAGGAACTGGATCCGTGCCTTTTCTGCATCTCTTCCTCCATCACCCATTAGAGACATTCATTCCCCGTCTCTATATGAAGTGTCTGACACCAGACATTTGTTGAGCTGTTCCTTTGACGCAGCGGGTGGCCGTTTCCATGCACCTCTGTGCGGGTTTAACACCATTACCGGCTCACCCATCAGTCTTTCTTGTCTTTTAAATGCTCAGGGTATCTAGAGCCATCCATCAATGCAGCGGGTCATCGAGTCAATTAAGTTTCCACAACATTACAGTTTTGCCTCTGCACTTTGCAGAGAAAAGTGTCTTGTGTGCTTCACCGGCTCAGTTCTCCAACAAAGTTGGAGGTGTGTAATATTCTCCCGCTCGCATAAACGGAAAAACCTTTCATTTTTAGATTTGTGAGGATGTACGGCACCCTTCAATCTGGATGTGCATGGCGTTCCCACGAGCAGGAATCGTATCCCGTGGGATTGTCCAGGCTCCCTCAGATCCAGGTTGAGGTCGACGAGTAGCGCTCGGTTGACCTAATTAAAGTATGTGCTGGCAGAGCGCAGGATCGCATCCCGTGGTGCAGCGGTGCCCTTCATCGTCATGCGTTGGTTTGGATCATGAGCTCTGCCGATGAAGTTGATTTTCTTTCTTTAAATGCCGCAGGCATCTCTCAAGTGATTGAAGTGACATTTCTTTCTTTTTTAAAGGCACAATATGTAAGATTTTTGGATTAAAATATCCACAAACCACTAGAGCAATGTTATATATTTTGTTGACTTGTGTACTTGCATTATCGCAAATGTTTCCAAGAATGTTAAAATCCAGAGAAACTTTAACCAGGACACGGACTGTGTCGCCTATCAGTGACATCATACTCGCATTACCCTCTGGTTTTATTTTGTAGAAACTAGGGCTGCACGATATTGGAAAAAAATTACATTGCAATATTTTTTTCCCCAACGATATATTGCGATATTGACAGCCATCAATCCAGGCTAAAGTCAATAATTACCATTCCATGATATTAATGATTTCAGTAATAAGCAAGCTTCATTACAAGTGACAAAAATAAATGTTGGAAAGTATGTTTAAACATGAAACTAAACCTCCAGTAGGTGGCAGCAGGTGACCGTCTTAATGAGTGAGTCACTGAGTCGTTCATTCAAACGATTCATTCAAACACTGAATCGTTCACACTCGTTTCTATGAGTGAGACGTGTGACGGGTCTGCTGTGAACGATTTTCACTGCTGAAATAGAACAAAAGTACTAAATATTGCATCTAAAATGTGAGTGACTAGATGATTGTTATTTAGTTGTTTATGGAACTTTCATATGAAATCAGTGTCATTTTCAGTCGTGATGGTATTCAGGAAAACGCTCTAGTGATGTGATTTCTCTTCGAGAGGCTGCACGAGCGTCAACAGCGCGACCTTATTATTATAATCATTTCAACTGTTCATTATACATTATCCACAATCGATCGCCACTTACACTAAATTAATGCACAAACATTCTTGCATTTTGGTGATTCGCTAGGTATTTTTTGTTTTAATCAGGCTCTTGTCCGTCATGTAAAATTCTCTTTCACTTGTCCCTTCAAAACACCCACATGTCCTGGACAAGCGTTAATGTCGAGCCCTGCTTTATATTCGTCGTAAAGATCTTTGTGGTGCCGTTTTAAGTGATGAGACAAATTGGTGGTGTTTTCTTGTTTTGTGGCCACAAGACACTCCATGCAAAGTACCTCTTTTTGTTCAACATCCTCCTTTATCAGGGTGTCCGCGGGGTTTTAAAAAGTATTAAAAAGTGATAAATCAAAATTGTCAAATTTAAGGCCATTAAGTGTTAAATGTGGTCTCAGAGGTATTAATTTTTACCAATTTAGGTAGTATTTTTTTAGACTATCAGGTGTCCTATTCTGATTGAAACTCTGTTCGCGTTAGTTCGTTTAAATAAGGGCTTTAGCAGCATATCTGGGCACATGGCAAGGCAAGGCAAGGCAAGTTTATTTGTATAGCACATTTCATACCCAATGGCAATTCAAAGTGCTTTACTTAGAAATTAATTAAAACAGTGGTAACAAATGCATGAGAAAAAAAAGAATACCATATGGACGAATAAAGAATTAACAACAAGCATAGTTAAAACAGTCGTAAAGATATAGTAATTAAAAAATAAAAAAATAAAAATAAATAAATAAATAAATAAATAAATAAATAAGATAAAATAAAATAAAATGGTCAGATCCACAATAATGGTCTGATATAAAAACAAACATTCTTCAGTTTACAGCCTACATACATGTACCATCTTAATTAGAACACCTCTCATTCATTTCTTTCTCAAACACGTTCATAACATCCATTTTAATCACTATTCCCTGATTTTTACTCAGAAACCTTCTTGTTAAACCCTTACTCACTCATCATACCCTCCACAGATTTACACATACTCAAACCTTATTGTCAAACTTACTATTTCCATCAAACCCAGTTTTCACTCGTCATATTTAACTCAAAAGAACATATAAAATAAACAATAACCAGAGATAAGAACAAAGGTAAACTAAAACAATTATAAAAAGAATAAAGAGATAAGATAGGGTGCAATCCGTCGGACATACAGTGGCTCAGAGCTTATTCAGTAAATGCACAGCTGAACAGATGTGTTTTGAGTCTGGATTTGAATGTGGCTACTGTTGAAGCAAATCTGATCTGTTCAGGAAGCTGGTTCCAACTGCGGCTGGCATAATAGCTAAAAGCAGACTCCTTGCTTTGAGTGAACTCTTGGTATTTCTAACTGACTTGATCCTGCTGATCTGAGTGATCTGTTGGGTTTGTATTTAATCAGCATATCTGCGATGTATTGAGGTCCTAGGTCATTGAGTGATTTATAAACAAGTAATAGTACTTTAAAGTCGATCCTAAATGTAACTGGAAGCCAGTGTAAAGACCTGAGGACTGGTGTGATATGGTCATATTTTCTGGTTCTGCTCACAATCCTGGCAGCAGCGTTCTGTATGAGCTGCAGCTGTCTAATGGTCTTTTGACATAATCAAAGATCTTTCGTCTCCGTCTCAACGTATGTTTGATGCTTACGTCATATTCGTTCGGCATCATCTCCGAACACTGCGCGCTCAACAGAAGGGGCTGGCTTACGTTTTATTTTAGACTTGCTTCAAGGCATAATCTTCAACGACTATCCTCATTAGAGCAATCTTAAATGATTTATATAAAGTCTAAAATGAACAAAAAGAGTTGTGAGAGAATGAGGCGCGATCCGTAGACAGTAAACAGTGAGATCCGCGTGTCTGTCTGCTCTTAAAGGGACAGCAGCCAATAAAGCTTAAATTAAAAGCTTTACTCAAATTAAAAACTTAAATTTTTTACTTAAATTAAAAACTGTTAAAAAAAATGTAATGAATGTAAAAAAATAAATAAATCAGTAGCTGTATTAATATCAGTAATACTGGCCTTCATTCATAAAAAGATGCCATTTAAACAAGTATTTAAAATATACTGTCTTTATGTTGTTTCTACTTTAATTTGATTAACTAAATATATATATATATATTTTAAATTAAATATATATTAAAAACGTACAGAAACATTTCTTTTCTATTGCGATTAATCACAGAAAAATGTGTGATTAATCTAGTTAAAGTTTTTAATCGATTGACAGCACTAGTTTTTAGTATTTTGTTAAATTCAGCAACTTATCACAGTTATAGAAATGTAATATTTGGCTCAGGTTTTGTTGTTGGGAAAAAAAACACTAGATAATTTAATTGCTGAATTACCAATTATTAATTGAAATCAAATGTGTAATTATCTCCTTAACCAACCTTTGTGAATGTTGAGATCTATTTTACTGTGTCAGAATAATAACTTATAACCTCCTTATTAACCTTATTTCCTCCTGGTGTCGATTCTAAATCTATTCTTTTTTGTATGTTATATATGTCAAAATCTGTGTAAATAATAGAAAGGTCGCTGATTAACACTTGCAATTCTGTGTCGTGATGGTTTTAAAAAATATTCTGAAGGCAGTTTATGTAGCCGAAATAGTCCCAAAAAGATGATTTCTGGTGGGAACCTTTTTTTTCCCCCCGCTTCGGATCCTCTTCGTCGCGCATTTTAGCAGTGAATGTTTGGCCGTGACCGGTGAGCCGCACAGCGAACCAATCACAGTGCAGGCCCGCGGAACGTGCAGGCCACTCCAGCAACAAACTCTGTGTGTTTACTGTGTGCTACCGTTCTCTTAATACACCATGGGCTATACCCTTCACATCGCATGTTCCGGCGATGTGACTATCGCACACGCGCACATCGCGATGTCGATGTTAAAACAGAATATCGTTCAGCCCTAGTAGAAACCATGAAAACACCAAAGCCGCTTTAATATCTGATGTGTTTTATTAGACAGGAGAGCAACTGTTTGGATCATTGATGGACAGAAACTAATGATTGTTCTCCAGCTCAACACAGTTAGTCTTATTGTTTGGTGCTGTTGATTTACCGCACAGAGTACCATGTTTTACCATGCCTAATATGATCTCGCTCACTGCGAAAAATTACATATAGTGACTTTAAAAGGGTTAGTTCACCCAAAAATGAAAATTAGCCCATGATTGACTCTCCCTCAGGTGTGTATGACATTCTTCTATCAGATTAATAAAATCTGAGTTATATTTTAAAAAAAGTCCATAAAAGTGCATCTATCCATCATATAACTGCTCCACATGGCCCTGGGGGGTTAATAAAAGCTTTTTGAAGCAAAGTGTGGGTTTGCTCTTCTTAGGGCCCTATAATTTCCGCGATCACGGAATCGCGGACGAAATCACGGAATTGGCATATTAACGTGGAATCTTCATGTTAGTGCGGAATCTGGTGTTGACGCAGATTTTCCCGGAATTTTATTTATTTGTAATGAAATTCTGTGTCGTGTGGGAGGAGAACGTATGTCTGAGGAAAGTGCAGATGGGGGGAAGCAAATCTTGGCGCCACAACCCCTCCCGTCATTTCAGCTCCCCCTTCAAAACAATGAAAGTATGGCGAAGTTGGTTTCTACGGCTCTGCTTTCGTAAGCAAGCGTAAGCAAGCTTTCGTAAGCGAAGTTCAGAAACTTGACGCTAACGGCGGTTTCACACTGCACGCGCAGGCGGCGCTGAAGCTTTGTGTATGGAGAGCG
Organism: Pseudorasbora parva; assembly: GCF_024679245.1. Taxonomy (NCBI): domain Eukaryota; kingdom Metazoa; phylum Chordata; class Actinopteri; order Cypriniformes; family Gobionidae; genus Pseudorasbora; species Pseudorasbora parva. Next base: position 50,213,752 of record NC_090176.1, read on the forward strand.
GGAGCCACAGCGCGCGCCTGTTGTGCTCAGGCAGCATTGGTCGCTGAACCGCGGCTCATGTATTGCAAATACAGACAAATATTGTCCATTCTGTCAGATTTTCCGGTGTTCTGCTCGACCCCTGTCTTTCTCGTGCTTTGATTTATGATTGGCACATTAGGCAGCATATCTCTTGCAAATGTGACCGTGTTCCCCTGTTCCAAACACATATGCATATAACAAGCTGTATATGGGTAGTTTACATGATAAAAGTAACCTTAAAGTTAAGATGAGCATCTAGTTTTAATCATTTTAAAGGGGCCTTTGAATTTGGGGGAAAAAACTGTGTTGTGTTCTCATGTATTTTATTTTTTACAGCTGTGGATATCATAATGGTTATTGTTATTTACTATTTCTATTTACTATACTTGCTATTTCATGGTGAAATGTATTATTTTTTAATGTTAGTTTTCAGCTTTAAATGTTTTACTTAATAGTACTTTATGTAAAAGACGATTCTTATGAATTTTTCTTTTTAAAAAAAAATACTTGAAAGAAAAAGCTAATGGAGCACTTTCATTTTAACTTATATAATCTAATATAATGTATTTTAGCAGAAAGTTTAAAGCTAATAACCATTACTATTTGAAATACCTGAAGTGCAGTGTTGTTACATCAAAAAGTTAAAAAAAAGTTTGTCCTAAAAAGTAAATGTGATGTTTGTTACCTCAATGAATTTTATGTTCTATTATATTAACATTAAAAGCACACTCTTTTTTTCACCAAAATAACAGTAAAGGGTAAAAAAAAACTGAATTCCCAAAAATTAAAACGGAAAAAACTGAATTTGCAAAAATTAAAACGGAAAAAACGGAATTTACAAAAATTAAAACGGAAAAAACGGAATTCCCAAAAATTAAAACGGAAAAAACGGAATTCACAAAAATTAAAACGGAATTCCCAAAAATTAAAACGGAAAAAACGGAATTTACAAAAATTAAAACGGAAAAAAACGGAATTTGGGAAAAAATAAAACGGATTTAATAGGGCCCTATCTTCTCTCTTAAATCAAAATCCACTGCCATTTTCTCTTCAGAAAGTCTTGTTTTAGACTATTTCATGACCGGTGTTTTGTTTTGCTCTATCCTCTGTGCTTCTGTCTATACGTATGCGCCAAGGGTTCAAGGGTTACTCGTTCATAAATTGATGCATACGGCAATCTACGGAAGTTATTTTAGTCTGAAAGAGGAATGTCATATAGACGGTTTCATCGAACGCACGCGCGTTGCTACGGTTACGCGCCTGGCCCGAAGTTAACTTCCGGTCTGTGTCTGTTTGTATGGCGCACTACTCAGTAGAAATACATTTTGACGTACTATTCTTGGTTAACATGATATAAATATTAAAAATCAAGCAGAGAGCACATGACACAAGTTTCCCAACATTATTCTTATATTATGAAACAAAGAAACATGTTATGCCGACGCATTGCATAATTGAAAGGGGAGTGCCCATGCATTTATATAGGCTACTGTGAACCCACCGGTAAAATTATGTTCGTTTAAATCCAGCTCAGACATGACATAAATCTGTAGCTTACTATACTTGTTGAAGCCATTAAACAATGTTTTTTTTTCTTCATATTTATGTTTAAATATTATAATATTATTTTTAGATTTCATCTAGGCTATAAGTGCAAAGATGCGAGTGGGTCAGAAATGATTTTGGTGGTTATATTTAGTTTAATATTAAGTTTTGTTTTGTAAAAAGCCTTTCTTTCGTTTTGTACAATTTGTCTCTTAATTTTAATAAAGGGTTCTTCGGTTAATTTTAGCACTTTGAGATTTTGTTTAATATAAAGTGCATTATAAATAAAATTTATTATTATTATAATTGCATGTATTTAATTAATAAGAAATAAATAAGTAGACTAGGTCGCGGAAGCCATCGCTTTCATCATGAACTGAAGCGCGTCTCAAACTGAAACTCAGCAGGCTTGCCTCACAGACATGAGGAATATGTGGCCTAATATGTGTAGAAACGAAAAGATTTAAATAAGCACATGGTGCAGTGTTCAGAACTCACGGTAAACAACCAGCGTTATACAGATGATCACGGCGATGGGCATGAGCGGGATGTTAAAGTTTAAGGGATTTTTTTTTTTTTTTTTTACCTTCTACTGAATATGATCGGGTGCAAGCACATTTTAAACAGCACTTATTCAAACACGTAATTTTGTGAATAAGCAATTTTGTCGTTTTCTCTAATGATTTCAAAAACATCTTGCAGTGCTTACCTGCTGACAGTTATCATACTGTTATATTCTATTATATGATTTTGTCATTTCACACTGTGGCCAATTTAAATGTTACCAACTAAATGAGACATACTGAGTTTATAATTAAATTTATTAATTGCGTTTAATTATTGCATCTAAAGATTTTTCACGTAAATAAAGGCAAATAGATTTGCACACTTTGCTGAATGGTCTAGTCTGTTAAACTTGTCAGAAGGTCTCGTTTCTAATATGCCCTCGTGGTCTATTTTTTCTCTCATCAAAACCGAATACCATCAGTGGTTGTAGGCTACATCAAGAGCAGGAACAGTTTTTGTGCGTTTTGTTTCGCGATCTGACCAGGAACAAACAGAAAGTCTCTGCACCGGCGTTAAGCGTTAGATTAAAGCGCTCGTCTGTGTGAAGACTGCATGAGCCGCGTTTGCTGCATTGAACTGCATTGTTTGTATTAGTTAGGTTAATCCGTGAAGCAAGATGTTTTAAAAAAGTGGTAGGGACATGTCCCACCTGTCCCACCCGCAAATTACGCCTATAAGTTAAAAAAATTGGTTGATTGACGCCAATCGGACGTTCATGTTTTTTTTTCCGTCTATTTGAAAGTTCGGCTAATAAACATGGTCATTTTTTTTTAAGTTACATAAACTGCTTTCAGGAGTTTTTGACCGGCATATCATCAATGTCCGGAAAACGAAACCTCTGCCGGTCACTTTGACCGGCACCATTTTTTTCTAGCGGAAACTCTGGGATCAACTCTGGGATCAACATTACTCTGGGTGAGTAATGAATGACAGGATTTTCAGTTTTGGGTGACCTACCCTTTAAGTGGGGAGTTTTCCCACTCTATATTAAAGACATAAATGGGAGATTATTTATAATAAACATGCTGAAACAAAAAAAAATCTATACATTAAGATAATGGTGCACAATCAAAATTAAAGATGCTAACGCATAAGAAAGATAACGCATCCTCTGGTGTTATTGATGTCTACCGGAAGTTAAGTTTGGGCCACAAAAGCGCGCATGCGCAGTAGCGTTTGTTTATGTTGTTACCGTTGAAACCGTCTATACACCTAGGATGACTTGAGGGGGAGTAAATCATGGGCTAATTTTCATTTTTGGGTGAACTAAATTGACTGAATTGAACACTATATGATTTTAAATGCTGACTGTAAACACAGACTAAACGCAACTGGTACAGACCCGACGATTTTTCCATATGACTTGAAACACTGTCAGCTTTTCCTGCTTTATTTTGTGTGGAGTTTTCCTATTAAAAAGGTCCATCATGTTGAGAATATTGTTGCATGTGGGTCACTCCGTCTCAAAATTGTGACTTGTGGTTCCATTTAAGATGGAATGACCCATGGGGTTTTGTTTTATTCAAATCATCTTTTAAGTTATTTTTACCACCTCAGATCACGCTAAAAGATCACAATCTTGAGTCAAACACCCACGTGATCCTATTTCTAAATGACAGTGATTCGTCTCTGTCTATTGAACCTTCGACAGGTACGATCACAGCGAGCGTTCAGATCTGTGTTCTGATCCAGAGAGAGTAGCTGTCATAGATATGAAACCGCTTCACAAACACACAGGATCATTATTTCTGTCTTACAATCATTCAGATGATCACAGAAGTACTGGATAAAGGTTTATAGTTCAGATATAAACACTGATGCCTACGGTAGAGATCAAAATAGAGCAAATTACCTTTAGTAAGTAACTTGACGCTTCAAATAGAGTAAAGATTGTTTGAAATGAACATATGCACAGAACGTTCTTAACAACTTCCACAATAATATAAGCTGGCTGGAAGACTTCTGGAGAAATGTCACTTGTTCTTGTGTTGGTATCTTCCTGCGGTCCTGAGATAGCTTTAACTGAACCAATAAGTGTACTTATCAGTAATCCTTAAACAGACCTAGCATTTGTTTAGTAATTCAATGTAAGACGCCATAAAAAAGAGGGGTTTCTCTTCAGCAATTAAAGGGTTAGTTCACCCAAAAATGAAAACTCTGTCATTATTTACTCACCCTCATGTGGTTGGACACCCGTCAGTCCTCCGCTCATCTTCAGACTCAGATGAAGATATTAGTGTTGAAATCCGATGGCTCAGAAAGGCCTTCATTGACACCAATGTCATTTCCTCTCTCAAGACCCATAAAGGCACTAAAGACGTCGTTACAAAGCCCATCTCACTACAGCGGCTCTACTATCATTTTACAGCAGTTTGACACGTGATCCGAATCATGAATCGATTCACTGATTTGTAGCGTTCAAAGCTTTGTTTTGAAACCAGCCATCACTATTCTCGTGTCTTCATAAAATGATAGTAGAGCCGCTGTAGTGAGATGGGCTTTGTAACGACGTCTTTAGTGTCTTTATGGGTCTTGAGAGAGGAAATGACATTGGTGTCAATGAAGGCCTTTCTGAGCCATCGGATTTCAACACTAATATCTTCATCTGTGTCTGAAGATGAGCGGAGGTCTGACAGTCTCGAACGACATGAGGGTAAAGGCCTTTGGACACAAAGTCCGTAATTCGCATGTGAAGTTTACGCACGTCAAAAAATAAATGCGACCTCACGTTATGTCAATCACGCTTGCACACTGCCTCCGAAACTTTTGACCGTCAAAATAAAATTCGGAACAGGTTCGATTTTCTGCGTTTTCGCATCCGTAAAAACGCATTTTGAGAGATGTTTTGACAACTTAGAGCCACCATACATATTATTCTAGAAAAAATACCACAAATATTATTATATCACAGCTATAATTATAGCACACCAAGTCTCTGTAAAGCTGTGTGTATGTTACCCCTTTTCCACCAGAATGAACCGGGTGCTAGTTCGGAGCCAGTGATAGTGTCAGTTCTAAGTTGGTTCGACTTGAGAGCCTTCTAAGAACCGTTTTCTTTTCCACATGCTAAGAGCCACAACAGAGCCAGGTCTTACGTCATACCAGAGTCCTGCACGGGTCCATCCCAGACCCGTTAATATTTGCCCGTTACCCGATCCCTGCCCGCAATAAATCACACACGCTAAAATCATTTCAATTAAAATGCTTTATTTTTTTTAATATTGCACTTCTCTCAACATCAACAGCATCATGAATGGGCTAAAGAAACAGGCTAAAGTGCCTTTATAGACTCGTTGTCAACAATTTTATATACTTCACTCTCCAACTTTACTTTTACTTCATCCATTGCTTATCCTGCAACGCTCGCTCCATCTGGGCTACGAGTGGCATCAACAAAAGTCACAGTGGTGGTGACGTGATGGATCAAATGGCAAATAGTTGTTGCGTGTATGTGTAATGGTAAATTGGACATAGAAATTGTAATACAGTATGTTTGGGGGGGAAGAAGGACGACCGGATCGTTTTGATCGTTTTTCGAGAACCGGCGAACATTTAAAAGACTTAACCAAACAAAGCGAAAGTAACGCGGCCCCTCACGGACATCTGCCACGCACACACATAATAAAACAAACACAACTCAACGTAAAATCCAGGTCTGGTGATCTCTCGTCCTTATATGCCGCCGAGCTTCCTCGTGAGAGGATTTGAGACCGGTGTGGCTCACAGGTGACACTCATTCGCCATCACGCCCCGGTCTCGCTCGCTCCTCCGCCTCGCCACAGCACAGAAAAATATTGCACATATTTTTCATCCGCGCTTCTACCCGCTCGCACGGAATTAATTATCCGCCCACACCCCGCCCGTGTATTTTATAATTTATGTCACAATCCACCTGTTTTAGCCACTTTTATGCCCGCGGGTACCCGACCCGTTGCAGGACTCTACTGCTAGCGAGGCAGCGGGAAACACACACACACACACACAATTTCCAGGCGTGTTCTATCTAATGCATTGACGCTGCGCAGACCAACCCACATATGATATCCAAATACTGCGCGAGCGATTCAAAAGCATAAGGGGTCGTTGGCGCTCGCTCTACTTTGATGTCATACGCAATCAGTCTGCACAGCGCGCACCGATGCATCTCGAACAAGCCTTCCCTCAGTGGCCCATGGCTTTATGATCCTACATCAGCATTAAAACGCCGCAAATCCAACGCATTTGTGCAGCTCTCCATGATTTGTATAGACGGAGATTACAATCCAGCAGCTGTTAGCTTGATTAGCTGCTATTGAAAAAATGGCGGTCACAGGTTTGTGTTCATCTTGTTGGTCACGGTAACGCCGCCCCCAGCCGGTGACGCAAGCGGTTCTTACTTCTAGCCCAGCAATGTTTTGGTGTTACTTAAGAACCACTTTTCCTGGCTCGGAGCTGGTGCTTTGGCTGTGGAAACACAAAGAACCGATTTGAAACTAGGCTCTGGCTCCGATTTAGCACCAGCACTGCCTTGGTGGAAAAGAGGTATCTGTGTGTGTGATCAGATCCATAGACATACTGCCTGGTGTTCGAGATCAATTGATTCACGGAAATTAGTGGTCTTCTTTTTAATATGTGGCTCCAGTAAAAAGTAAAACACTAATGCCTTACATGCGCCTTTTATCGCTAACTGATCTGTGTGTGAAGGAACTGCCGAGAACCACTTTCGGCTCCAAAAACATACAAGATGACCAATTGAGTAAAAAGGAGGGCAAAAGGATTTAATTTTTTTAAATTTATTTAAAAGCAATTGCAAACATATCGAGATATACATCGAATATCATACAAATTTGGACTATATCGAGATACCATTTTTTAAAGATATCTCCCAGCCCTAGTACATATATATTGTGCGATATAATATATTGATTATTGCGACAGGCCTAGATAGAGTAAGTGGCAATGGTCGCCCTCGGCTTCATGCAACCGAGCGTTTCTCCGACTGTAATTGTGACCTGAGGACAGATGCGGGAAGGAGCAGCGAGTGGGTGCATGGGAGTAAGTGTCCTCTAGGGCTTTCATTTTTGAGAGAAATCTGATTCGAAGGGATATCAAATATCAAGCAACATATTCGAATCTACCAGCCCACATTTGGTCATGGGCCTACGCTACAATACGTTTAGAGCACCCTCTATTGGCCCCACCCCTCCCAAACCGATTACAATTTTATTCGGTTTGGACATTTTTACTCCAATTGAGGTGCTTATATGGAGCATTTTCATTCAGATTGGGCTTTTAAACAGATTACAGTGCTCCATAAACGCACCTATAGACTGTAAAAAAAGCGCTATACATGGCACCTTAAAAACCAGATAGTTTATTTATATTTCGATTACGGATATTTCACGTCATGTTCGAATGCATAAATAAATCTGTCATGATTGGACAGCCGTATATAAATTAAAAATTTCAACAACGAATTGGATGGGATAAAAATTAAGAAGTTAATGCAAAAACTGCCGTATGTGAAGCTTATGAGTGTTGATTATTATATCTAAAAAATAAGTAACTGAATTGAGGCTGATAGTTAGGCTCTGTTGATAATCTTTAATATTACAATGTGTAGCCTAAACACTCCCTATATTTACAGTAGGGGTGTCCCCGACTAAGGATTTACACATTCAAATCAGAATTTTCGAATATCTCTATGGTCGACCGATAGTCGACTCATCTATGTGTGTGTAAACCATAAACCGTAAAAAAATAAACGGTATAAACGGGTTGGGAAGGGCAGGACACTAGTCAGCAGGAGGCTAAGACTGTTTTTATTGTACTTTACACACGGCACACAGCCACCACTTTTAATAAAGTGATCAAAACTATACACTACACATTCGTACATTAACCGTTCACACAGAACATCACACAAATATATAAAAGAACATTTTGATAAATAAACCTAAAAAAATACCTGCCTAGAGAGGAAAAGAACACTTTGAGTGCGTTTATATGCACGTTCTGAAGCCAATTGTGCCTAAAGGGGGTCGCACTACGGACTGAAGCTCAGCGCCGTGTCTCAGGGATCTCACACCAGGCAGACGTGAACATTATATACAAGCGAGCTCAATTTTAAATCGACTTCTGACAGAAGAGTTGTGAGACTGTGAAATCAGTATATACATTCACGATTTGAGGGAAATACACATTTAATCGCTGCGGACAGGCGTCGAATGCTGCCGTCGGTGTATATGTGTTCGAATTTTAAAGGTGCGGCGCGGCCGGTGTGAAGCTCAGTGCCCTTAAAGGGGCGATCGCTCAGCGCCGCGACACGTCTATAACACTAATATTGAGCACCCCCATATTGCCAAAATGGTATAATCCTCGTTTCATAACACCCGCGAAGATACGACCATGAGATCAGTCGAATCTTCGACTTTTCGGGGTCACCCCTAATTTACAGTATTATTTTAAAGAAAATTTAGTTATAATTGAATTAATTTAAAGACAGACACAATTTTTACTAGGGATGCACCGCAATTAAATTCTTGGCCGAAGCCGAAACCGAATAATAATGAAATGCTTGGCCGAAGGCCGAAGGCCAAATACCGAACGCGGTGTTTTGCTTTTTTTCCATTTATTTGGCAATATTTTTACCATTACAATAATTAAATATTAAAAATTAGCTCTTTACTATTTTGTGTTGCTTTTCAGAGAAATAAATCAAATAACCAAAAATACAATTTCAAAATATTTATTTAACACTGAACATGTTTTTAACATTCCAGCAGATGTTACACAAACTAAGCACAACATAACTTAAAATAATTAATTAGTAAAATAAAAAATATATTTTTATTTGGCCATCTTTGAAGCCCCCCTTCTTGAATAGCCTATGTTAGGCGTATAACTGACTGCTGAAAGAATGTAACTCTGTATGTCTACAACAACAAATGTGCATTGAATAGTGCAAAAAATGTGGATGAACCCACAACAAATAAATAACTGTCCTAGACATAAGCCTACTTAGCCTACTCCTTCAGGAAAAGTGGCCGGTTCTTCTTTATGAAAAGTAGCTTCTCTGCTTTCTCACATGAAAGTCGGTTCCTCTTCTCATCGATGACATGAGATGCAGCACTAAACAGTGCTTCCACACTGCTGACATGTTTGCTGCATAAAGCGCGCACCTCTCACTCTACGTGGGTTACTATTTGATCGCGTCATTAAAAACGTCATTGTTCGGCAAAAATTATTCGGCCTTTTTACTTATTCGGCCGAATGCCGAAAGTGCTTTTTTCGGCTATTTTCGGCCGAATAATTTTGGTTGCCGAACATTCGGTGCATCCCTAATTTTTACAGTAAACTACTGTTGAATAAAAATAAATAAAAAGCAATTTTGCTAAACTGCTGTACCGTGACTTTAAACCGTTGTACGTACCGATCCGTCAGATTTGTGTACCGTTACACCCCTACTAGCCTATTTTTATGCGCGTTTGGGATGTCGCATCAAAAAATTCTGAATGGAAACGACAAGATATGCATAAATTCTAAAAATGTGCATAAAAACGCATGCACTCGTTTGACTCATGTTGACTCATTTCACGTCATGTTCGAATGCATATTCGAATATCGCATAAAAAGTGACAGCCCTAGTGTGCATTAGGCGTCACATCGCCTGTCCCCACCTGTCCTGTGCTACAGAAGCAGGATGTCACGGTGAAGAGGAACACTGTTGCTGCTCGCTGACACATCCTAAACCAGAGCGGCATCTTTCCCCGGCTCTAATGAGGATGGAACAATGTCCGCCGAGCTGTCACGTACCGATGAAGCCTCCTCTCCTGCTCGGCCTCCAGGGACCTCATTAGGCTTTTTTTTTCACCGTCTCCATGCAGGAATCACATCGTCCTTAGGGAAAAATGTAAATAAACGCGTTTGTCACTTAGCTCCCTCCTATTTGGCTTTTTCCAGGAAGAGAAATTGCATTGCGAGGCTTAATTAGTAAGCACTGCCATTATGCTTTCTTTATGATGTAAATGAAGCGGCCGAGCACTTGGAACTGTTGTCTCGCAAGCTTTGTGCCAGGTGTTTTTTTGGCTGAATGCTGGCGGTGCTTTTTTCATCCTCGCGCTAAAGAAAAAGACAACTGTACTGTGAAATCGTAGGACGAGCTATAATTATTTGACAGATGATTTCCCCCCCACACCCCACCACCACCATCCGCAGCTTTAGCGGCGTGAGTGACGACGCTACTTTGATTTCCTTTGTTGCGGCCGAGCTCATGATGATTTGTGGTAATTGTGGTCCGAATGTGGTGGCTGTCAGGCGTCGGGATTCTCTTTTTCTCTAGTTTTCCCGAGAACTTGAGTCCCGGAAATCCAGGAGTTGGAACGGTAATGCCTGTAACGGGGTGGGTGAGTCTCCCGAGGGGTTAGTGCTTGATTAATATTGAAAATCTATAAGTCTTCCCCGTTAGCGGCAGGTTTTATGAGAGGAAATGTGGAATGTTAATCTTGCCCACCTGCTCCCGCCATCCTCACCGGCAGCACGAGCGAGGGATGATGATGAGGGAGATCTGGGAAGGATTATGACTTGGAAATTGACAGTGAGTGAGTACGAGGCAGCGGTCCATCCTGGGCTTGAGTTGATTTATTCTGGAGGAACTTTTGCCGTCTCTCTCTTTTTTTTTTTTTTGTCCTGCAAACATCTTTATTTATTTTTTTTTACATTTAATTGACAAACAGATATACAAACCATAATAGTGCAGTAACTGACAATCAAGTAATTACATAATTCTAGAAGTGAAATAAAAGTGTGTAAATGTATAGGTGTGTGTGTATGAGTGTGGGTGTGTATATTCATGAGCAAAAGTACCCATTTACTATTTATTATACACTCTCAGAAAAAAAGGTACAGTGCTGTCACTGGGGCGGTACCCTAAGGTACAGAAGTGAAAAGGTACATCTTTTGTACCTTACTCAACCCTAAATGGTACATATTGGCACCTTAAAAGGTACATATCAGTACTTTAAGAGTGCAAATTAGTACCTTAAAGGTACGTATAATACCTTTTCGGTTTTATACTTTAGGGTACTGCCCCAGTGACAGAAATGTACCTTTTTTTCTGACAGTGTATTATCACTACCATCACTCCTTATAACCATCATACCGTCGTCATTCTATGTAATATTTATCATTGTCACCACTTTCAATGGATCAATTAATTTTAGATAGTATGATAGAAATATAATATAACCCTCCCCCCACATCTTTTTTAGTCCCTTTACTTTTTTTTCAAACCTGAATCTAGAGTTTGTGTCAGCCAATCAGATGTCACGTTTTCAGTATTGAAAGGCTGATAAATAATACATGAGATCAAATCATTTGTTCGCGTTAAGATAGGATCCCTTCAGTTTTTCCCATGATTCATGGACCCTTGTTTCTGCAAGACTTGGCTGATATTTGGCCATTATATTGGTGTAAATGAGTAGAATTGTCAAAATCTATTTACAAAACTATTTTCCAGCAGTATTTTGGGGGAGGGGAGTTGAGTGGCTAAAATGAAATGTTGTAGTATAGTGTATAAATGTATTTTATACATGTAGTGATTTATGTATTATCTGTTTTCCCCCAAAACTTTAAACAATACAAAGTCCTTGAACATGGAAAACAATATAAATTATGCAAATTTTGAAACTAAGCCAAGTTTGATTGAATATTTCCACAAGATAAAAGCATCGCCATATACAGTCAAACCAAAAATGATTCAGACACCAGATATATTTTTTTAGTGAGGAGGGCAAAATAATGCAAGCTAAGACATTATGCCCAAAAGTTCTTCATACAGCGCCTACTATTAAAATGTATAAAACTTAGGGCCTAAAATGATTCAGACACTTTGACCTGATCATGTTTTAAGTGTTTTTTCTTCAATTGCTATTGCGACATTTGACACCACAAAATGAAGCTTTGCATGGTCATTGGTTGACCTAAACTCGTATTATTTAATTGTGTGGTTAAATTTAACAGTTAATTGGTTGATTTTATAATCATTATATACAGTTCTATCAAAGTTATATGACATTATTAACTCTTTCCCCGCCAAACACGGAAATTTTCGTTATTTGTGAGACAACGCTTCCAGGCCAATAACGGAATTTTCTGTTTCCGTGTTTTCACTGTCGGACGCTAGGGGGCGCTATTGCGCATCTTCTGAATGAGAGTACTGAATCTCCTGATCAAAAGACACGCGAGTAAGAAGCAGTGAAACGAACGATCGCATGTAACCATATGCATATGAAAAATAACCTGATCATCAATAAACAGCATATGAATCAAAACTGCCTAATGTTAGTGAATGAAATGTGGACCCAGGACGAGCTACAGGACACTGCAAGCGTTAGGGGTTTTGATGGACTCGATCTCCTCCATCTGCGTTTGATTGTCGCTCTGAATCTGATCTGGAAACTTTCTCAGCTTTTTGTCCAAAATTTAGCTTTTTTTATGAAACCAACCTATATTCAAGTGTTGATAAAAAAGGAATGCATGAAGCTAGAATAAAACGTTCAATCTTTATTGTGCATGCTCAGATATTCATTAAACAAAAAATTCTATGGACTATTACATTTTTGTGAAAATTGTCAAAAACCCTGGCGGTGGAAAGAGTTAAGATGAATTTGTTCTGACACTGTTTAAATGTGAGCTCTTGTCATATTTTATTACCTTTTTAGAAACCATAGTGAATAAACTGATAATGTGAGGAAATGTTGAAGGTGTCTGAATAAGATACTTTCACGATACTTGGGTGCCGATACGATATAATCTATGTATTTGTGATATATATTGCAGTATTCGATATTGCAATGTATTGCGTTTTTTTGTTTGCTTTGCTTTTTAACTCTAGACCATGGGGAAAAGTTGCATGATACACTTAGAAATGATGGTGCAGGTCCTATATCCGTAGATATCGCTCCATCTGCCATTTTGCACTTTTACGTGTCCTCTAGTAGAGATATGACGCGATGTAATGCTCACTGATACACCACATATTGCTCTCTCTCTAAGGATTTTTTCTACTGTGGTTAATTTTTACATGCCCTGCCAAAATTTTCACTGGCCAGTCCACAAAAAAATTATAAATAAATAAAATTGGCCTAGTTATTGTCTTTGTTATTTTTGACCCATAATTTAAAATAAAAAATTGTGACACCAAAACTACTAGCCTATCTCGTATAAATTTCAAATACTGTTAAGACTAGTAAATCTTTAACAAATAATTATATTATAAGCAAATAGCACAAAATACAATAGATAAAAACATACAAATAAAATATTTCTAACATTAAATAAATGTTGTATGTATGTTTAAATAAATCTGTCATGATTTGACAGCTGTGTATAAATGATTGTATTTCAATAACGAATTGGAGGGGGGAAAATTATAATTAGATTTAGAAGTTAATACAAAAACTGCCTTATGTGAAGCTTATGAGTGTTGATTATTATATCTATAAAATAAATAACTAATTGAGGCTAATAGATGGGCTTTGTTGATAACCTTTAATATTACAATGTGTAGCCTAAGTAAGGACTCCCTATATTTACAGTATTATCTTTAAGAAACTTTTAGTTCTAATTGAATTTAAGGACAGACACATTTTTTTCAGTAAACTACTGTAGAATAAAAATAAATAAAAAGCAATTTTGTAAAACTGCTGTACCGAAATCGTACTGAATCGTGACTTCAAAACCGAGGTACGTAGCGAACCGTCAGATTTGTGCACCGTTACACCCCTACTAGCTATGTTTCCATTCACCTATTTTTATGAGCATTTGGGATGTCGCATCAAAAAATTCTGAATGGAAACGCCAAGATATGCATAAATTCTAATAATGTGCATAAAAACGTATGCACTCGTTTGACTCAGATACAGTTTCTATCCGACACGAAAACGTGCGTAAACTACGATGGAAATGCATTTATCGAATAAATTCCTCGATGCGCATTAAAAAAAAATCATATGAATTTTGCGATGTAACAGCATAACTGTAAAAATCTTGTTTGCACAGCATCTGAAATGCTGTTTTGGTCATTCAGAAGTCTGCTGTCAAAGATGCTCGGTATACTTTTCCCTCCTAGAACTGTCTTACGTGACCGTTCCCAAACAGCAGCATCTGCCTCTGAAAGCAAGACCACAAGTTTTAGACGCACGAGTTTCTCTGAGACACAAATCATTTATTATACGAAAATGATTATATATGGTGACTCCTATGTTTCTTAGTGATTTTATTTTATTTTAGTTTTTTATTTTAGTTTATCAGAAAGTGGATGGAAACGATATTGCAATTTTGCGCACAAGTTACATTCGCAACTTTGGATGGAAACCTAGCTACTACTGGACTTTTTTCTGGATTTTCAGGAGGAGATTGGAGCTTTAGACTCCAAAATCTGCGATGTTGACCTCTTCTCTTTTCTTCAGTGGAAGGTAGCGAAGATGTGTCGTCCATTATTGATTTTTTATGGTCTATGGTGCAAATTATAAACTATTGTGACCAAAAAGTTGGCCCGACTGGGCAAGTGACCGTTGTGTCAACTGTCCCGAGTGAAGTTTACACTGACTCCGGGTCATCTAGCAGTCCTTATTGTCGAGCCATGACCTCTTCCTGACCCCATCTATAAGCAAGGACTAAAATAAAGCAATTTAATATAAATCGGTTTTTATGTGATTCATTTGTCTACTTTGTTGCTGTCTTTTTTTTTTTTTTTTAATGCCTGTAATGTTATGTGTATTTCTATGTAAAGTGCTTTGAGATGTAACATTTAAAGGCGCTATATAAAATAAAGTTTATTATTATTATTATTACTTCACTTCACTTGTAATATTGACATAAAACATAATTTACATACATAAAAATGTGAATTGGATTACTATCGCCGCTAGCGCTCTACCACTGCGGCGAGGAAGATGTCAAGTTGATTGGCACAGCGCTAACACTAAAAGTTTACAATATAAAATACCCGACTTCTACTGAGAATCTCAGAAATGTGAAAAGGGCCATTGATTGCCCTGCTCTCTTCATATCTGCACTTTTGATAAACTCATCGATCAATGATCACCAGTGTTTGTTCGTTCTTTGTGAAGTGATCACTTCTGTAGGCAACAGTCAAGGTCAAATAAAGGGTTAGTTCGCCCAAAAATGTAAATTCTGTCATTAATTCCTCTCCCTCATGTGGTTGGACAGCCGTCAGACCTCCGTTCATCTTCAGACACAGATGAAGATATTAGTGTTGAAATCCGACGGCTCAGAAAGGCCTTCATTGACACCAATGTCATTTCCTCTCTCAAGACCCATAAAGGCACTAAAGACGTCGTTACAAAGCCCATCTCACTACAGCGGCTCTACAATCATTTTTGAGGCAACAGAGAATAGTTTTTTTTCCGCAAAAAAACGAAATGACGTCTAATATAGTGATGGCCGATTTCAAAACAAAGTTTCGAACCGTTATGAATCAGTGAATCGACTCATGATTCGGATCGTGTGTCAAACTTCTGAAACCACGTGACATTGGCGATCCGAATCATGAATCAATACGCTGACTTTTGAATAACGGTTTGAATCTTTGTTTTGAAATCGGCCATCACTATATAATCCGTTATATCTTTTTTTTGCGCACAAAAACTATTCTCGTGTCTTCATAAAATGATTGTAGAGCCGCTGTAGTGAGATGGGCTTTGTAACGACGTCTTTAGTGCCTTTATGGGTCTTGAGAGAGGAAATGACATTGGTGTCAATGAAGGCCTTTCTGAGCCGTCGGATTTCAACACTAATATCTTCATCTGTGTCTGAAGATGAACGGAGGTCTGACGGGTGTCCAACCACAGGAGGGAGAGGAATTAATGACAGAATTGACATTTTTGGGCGAACTAACCCTTTGAGGGGGACGTTTCCCATCAGCGCATGATGACGGTCTCTGACTGCACGCAGGTGTGTGCGGTGAGTCTGCTGCAGGTGCAGTGCCATCAAGTGTGTTTCCTATTATCCTCTCTGTGTAGTTTTGCACGTGGTGACGTTCCTCCTCTATAACTGCCCAATCTTGTAGGCTAATGTTCTGAGAAACGTCCCGTTTAGTGCCACAAGCCCTCGTCAGTGTCTCCGGCACTGAAGTGTTAAAGCAGAGAGAGAGCGGCGTTCTTGCCATGCTGTGATGTTGGCTCAGGGTTTTTCGGGAAGGTCACACCACAGTTGTTGGCAGCAGCTCCACCCGCGCCCTGATGTGTTGACGCTTCTCGCCCACTCGCACCTCCGCCTGTCAATCTGACTGCACCACCTGAACACGGGTAATAAACCTGCGCGGCAGCTCAATGACACGCGTGTCAGTTTGGGTCGTGTTTTCAGCACCTCATTGTTCCTTTGAGCAATTACACACACACACACACACACACACACACACACACACCCACACATTTGTTTTTCTGAAATGTGGGGACATTTCATAGGCGTAATGGTTTTTATACCGTGCAAACCGTATTTTCTATCCCCTTACACTGCCCCTACCCCTAAACCTACCCAACACTCTCTCTCACACACACACAGACACACACACACACACACACACACACACACACACTGCCCCTACCCCTAAACCTACCCATCACAGGAAACATTCTGCATTTTTACTTTCTCAAAAAAAACTCCTCCTGTCTGATTTACAAGCCTTTTGAAAAATGGGGACACGGGTAATGTTCTTGCATTTCACCCTCTCCTTGTAATACCTGTGTCATACCCATGTCATTATACACATTTGTGTCCTGATATTTCACAAAAACAAGCACACAAACACACACACACTCTCTCACAAACACACACACACCTCAGAACCCATGATGGAGCGTGTGCGCTTTCGGGAGAAATCATCAAATATTAACACGTCACAGGCGATTTTTATTGTGAGACTCGCGGCTATTTGCTCACGTTTGTCAATAAAACTGTGCAGAAATACAGCTCGCATAATGTTTCTCATCATCTTCTCATTATTAGGATATTATGTGCTACCGCTTTATTACTCGTCGCAATCCCTGCGCGTTCTTGTTTTCTGAGGTCTAATGTAACCGCATTCAGTGAACGCACGCTTTCCTGCGTCGCAGCTCTGCGGTGCTTCATTGAAAATAGATATTAGTGCATCCATGTAATGCTGCAGCTGCAGTAATTGTCTGAGAGACACACGCGTGTCCGGAGCAAATCTTCATCTCCTCCTGTTGAGTAATAGTTCACACACGCACAATTGAAATAAATTGATTATGGGGTGAAGATTCCTGCGTGCAGTTTATCAGTGGTGCAATTATTTCAGAGCAGTGAAAGTGTAAAGATGTGAGCCCATTGAAATGAGAATTTTAGTTTAATTATATGTAAATTACTGTGAGCTCTCTTCAGATGGTGTAACTAACCACTGTTTTTAGTGGTGTTATTACCTGTTTAAAAATGTTGCATGTGCATCAGTTATTTAAGTGACCTCAGAAGTTAAAATCAAACGCTCTGTTGCTCTGTTTTGTTTCTGTTTGTGGATTTTCTTTTATAAAAATCAATTAATATTCATTAATATTTTTTGCACTGACACTATCAACTGAATCGAGTTGAATAATGACACTATTGTCTTCTGTACAGCTGAATCAGATTGGTTTCATAATTAAACATTAAATTAGAGATGCACTGATTTTTTGTAAGTGTGACCTGTGATTGAAATATAATTGACAGTATACAAACAAAACTCTACTTTTATTTTCATTAAAAAAAACACACACACAAGTAAAAAGACAAATAAACGAATTGTAAACAACAGCACAAATCAATGCAATAGAATAAAGAGCTATGAAATAAATACGTTTTCTGAAAAACAGTCACCTATTATTCAGTTAAGAAGTACTACAGAAATGAAAGTAATCAAATTTAAAATAGCACTGGATAGTATTCATTGTAAAAATGAAATAATGTGCTTAGTCAAGAGCAGAGAGTGGTTTTCTTTGAATATTAGGCTGCTGTCACTTTAAAGGGTTAGTTCACGCCAAAACTGAAAGTTCTGTCATTAATTCCTCTCCTTCATGTGGTTGGACACCTGTCAGACCTCCGTTCATCTTCACACACAGATGAAGATATTAGTGTTGAAATCCGATGGCTCAGAAAGGCCTTCATTGACACCAATGTCATTTCCTCTCTCAAGACCCATAAAGGCACTAAAGACGTCGATACAAAGCCCATCTCACTACAGCGGCTCTACAATCATTTAATGAACCCACCAAAATAGTTTTTGTGCAAAAAAAAAAAAAACTAAATAACCACTTATATGGTGATGGCCGATTTCAAAACACCGCTTCGTGAAGCTTCAGAGCTTTATAAATCAGCGTATCAATTCATGATTTGGATCGCGCGTCAAACCGCCAAAGCGCTGAAATCTCGTGACTTTGGCAATCCGAACCGCTAATTCGATACAGATTCATAATGCTCCGAAGCTTCAAGAAGCTTTGAAATCGCCCTTCACTATACAAGTCGTTATTTAGTTTTTTTTGTGCACAAAAACTATTCTCATGTCTTCATAAAATGATTGTAGAGCCGCTGTAGTGAGATGGGCTTTGTAACGACGTCTATAGTGCCTTTATGGGTGTCGAACGACATGAGGGTGAGTAAATAATGACAGAGTTTTAGTTTTTGGGTGAACTAACCCTTTAGAGTTCATGCACGGATCCAATATACGCTTACAGAACATGCACTATTTTTCAAAAACTGACTGTATTTAACTGAATGCTCTCCAAGATGGGCATTTTGAGAAAGATTTTATGCATTTGACTAGAGATGCACTGATTACAATTTTCTTGGCCATTTCTGGTGTATTTATTTTTGTAAGTATGATCTGCCGATACTGATCTATGTCAATTCCGATTTTCTTTCTAAGAACTGCTAATTGACCGCATACAAACAAAAATCTAATCTTAACCTAAACAATTGAAGTTGCAATTAAAGTTATAAAACGTATTCATTCAGTCAAGAGCGGACAGGGTTTTTCTTTGGCTACGTTCACACATCCGATTAAACTTTTATTTTGTTAGTCTGAACGGCTAAAAATCACACAAAATTGATTTATTTCTAATTCGTTTTGACTTACATATGTGGTTTAGAATCCGCATTTCTGAAAATCTTTTTCATTCTAAATGTGAATTTTGTGTGATTTATGCAACTTTTTCACGCCGTGTAAAACATAAACGTCAGACCTTAAAAATAATAACCTCTGATATCAGCCTCGGTTTCTGCCATTGCCTCATCATAAAGCAGTAGTCCAGTGAGCAGCGGCTAAACAATGTCATGTTGTAAATAAGACAACATCTGTATTTGCAAACCCCTTCAAGCTGTGGTTATCGTTTTTGACGTTAGCCAACCAACTCAACGTCATCGCCATAGAAACCCATGCAGTTATCTCTGAAAACGAACGAGCGGCATGCACAAACAAATCGGATCTGAACAATCATTTTAGATCATATTCCAATCAGATACGCAAATAATCGTATTTGGACTGACGGTATAAACATAGCCTTAGAATATTAGGCTCCTGTCACTTTAAGTGTTCATGCACTGATCCAATACATGATTACACAACATGCACTATCTTTCCAAAACTGACTGTTTGACTGAATACAGGTATTTTGACATAATTGTGCATGTGTTTGACCATTTAAGTCACTAATTTTGATACTTGCAACTCTGTTTGATAGGCGGCTTTATGTGGTGCGTACACATTGGGTGTGAGCGTGAAACCTGCGGGAATTAGTAAAAGGATGTACAATACAGGCATTAGTTAACTGGAGCGATTGAGACAAGCGAGTGACCACTTCACGGTCAAAAAGAAGAGACCTTTAGGAATCGGTAAGACGTACGACGGACCGATCGATCACTGATCCGGACCGATTTTGTGGAAAATCGTCCGATTCCGGTCACTGCCCAGTCGATCGGTGCATTTCTAAACGGAACTGAATCAACATTGAGCTGAAAAATGACACTATTGTCTGTTTAGAGCTGCAGAATTTGCATTTGTCACTTTTTTTTTTTTTGATGAAGTTTGCATCATTTCTGTTATTTTTCTGTTTATTACCTGCTTTCACTGCAAAAAATGCTTTTCTTACTTAGTATTTTTGTCTTGTTTCTAGTCCAAACATCTAGAAAATCTTAAAACAAGAAGTATTTACTAGACAAGCTAAAGTTATTGTCTTGTTTTAGGAAAAAATAACTCAAATAAGCGAAATAATCTGCCAATGGGGTAAGCAAAATAATCTTAATTCAAACAGAAATTTACTCCATTGGCAGATTATTTATCTTATTTGAAGCAAAAACTCTCTTAATTTTGAGTTATTTTTCCCCAAAACAAGACAATAATTTTTACTTGTCTAGTAAATGTTTCTTAATGCAAAGAATTTTTAGATATTTTGACTAGAAACAAGACAAAAATACTAAGTAAGAAAAGCATTTTTTTGCAGTGTTTAAATGATCTGTGTTGTATAATAGGTTGACATGGGTGTGTTTTAGAGCGGCTTGAAATATTTGGTGGCGTTTGTGCCCCATTTAATTGAACAGTGCTAATCGTAATAGCTGTCCGTATGCAAGCGGCAATTGAAAAGCACCCTACAATTATTGATTAAACCCTCTTGAAATAGAGCTGGCATGCAACCCGGCCTCTGTAGACCACCATCCCTCCCAGTCCCAACGTGCTCCGGGTGTATTTTTGGGGTTGGGGGTGAAGGTAAACCACCCACGTCTCCCCCTGACACCTCGGGCTTGGCTGTTTGGCTAATGAAGAGCTCAATTTAGCCAGTGACGTGCCGCGATCTCAGCCGTGCTTTCTGACTGGCTGAGCGCTGCTGACATCACGTCGACCAGCCGTTGATTTGCCGCTGTCTCTGAGGCTTCGGGCGAGAGTCTCAGCCATGGGCTCATACGGAGGAGCTCTCGCTGCAGACTGAGCCACAGAGAGGAGGAGGAGGAGGAGGAGGAGAAAGAGGAGGAGGAGAAGGAGGTGGAGAAGATTTTGTGGAGCCGATGCAGCCGCTGATACTATGGAAACTAACCCTCTGACCGATGGAAATAATGACCGCGAACATGTGTCAGGTGAGTGCTCGTTGCAGGCGGACAGGTAACCAAGACGTTTTTAGTTCTTAGAAACTTTGCAAATGCATTGCAAACTGTTTCAGGGTTGAATATTCTTCCTCCTTTGTATGTTGCTTTGGGTAAACGCGTGTGCTAGATGCATTAATGTGACTGGAGCTCGTGTTGTTTCATCCTCCGAGGTGAATGTGCTTCATCTCGTCTGTGTGTGAAATGAGAGATGGAGACGTTCTGAGCTGGTTGTGTGTCGGGTGAGTTGAGGACATTCATCTGCTGGTGCGGTTTATTAATGCATGAGCTCTGCTGATCATGAAGTTTGGCTTTTGTGCGTGTTTTACCTGTGATTTCCTCCGTCTGTGGAGATGGGCTTTGTTCAGTGTGTTTAATGTGCTCGTGTAATTGAGCAGATGGAGGTGTTTGATCGCACAAGCGTCTTATGAACCGCATCCGAGTGTCCTCTCAGCGCTGGGGAAAATTATAAACGCATTTAGTTTGTGCTATTGACACTCAATTCTGAATCAACACTCAGCTGAATAATGTCTTTACAGATGAATTTGTCTCATATTTGATGAAGTTTGCATCATGTTTATTACTATGAAGAAGCTTTGAAACAATCTTGCTGTAGAAATAAAGCATTTTAAATGTACTTATTCTAATAAGTAATATCATGAGACTCACTATTCTTAATTTAATAACACACGTTAGACTGTATTTTTAGGCAACTGTCAATCATCCGAGCATAATTGCCTGTCTTTACAGATGAATTTGTCTCATATTTGATGAAGTTTGCATCATGTTTATTACTATGAAGCTGCTTTGAAACAATCTCGTATAAAGCGCTGTAGAAAAAAGCATTTTTAAATGTATTTATTCTAATTAGTAATATCATGAGACTCACTGTTCTTCATTTAATAACACACCTTAGATTGTATTTTAGGCAGCTGTCAATCATATGAGCATAATTGCCTGAAATAATGACTCGCGGCACAGATGGGGCTTGCATTAATAAGTACGCCGTGGTTATGAATATATGAAGTAAAGCTCGATAACAACATATTTATTATATGCAATCATAAATCTGCAAAATGCATACATGTATATAAATGATTACTGCTGTGTTGAAATGGTATATTTACTGTAAAAACATTTTTTTTTAAATATTTCTCAGTTTTTCAGGGTTAGAGACGTGGCTGTAAACAGCAGCGCTCGTCTCATTTTCACAAACGGCATGCAGAACAAACAGCTTATTTGTCTGCGCTGACGAAATCAATACATGTGCGGCGCTCGTCTGACAGCAACACCTATGTCTCATTTAGAGAGTTCAGATTGATCGTGCCATCAAACTGTGTATTTCTCTTTCCCGTTTCATTTTCCCCAATGCTCCTGTCAGCAGTTCGGCCGTGAGGCTCCAGACGTCTCATTCAAACATCGTTTCAGTCTGCTACACACGGGCCTATTAGCGCTCCATCCTCGGATGCTTTGAGGAATAACTCCGGTTTAATGAAAAATCATTTTAAGCCTGTTAACTCTTGTGTGTTTTACATTTCAGTGCGTGTTTGTGCTCTCTGTCCTCGTTTTGAAGGTGCTGTCGCATGTGTCTGTGCAAGCGTATGCTGTCACCAGATCCTGGCACGCGTCCCTTTCCTCCTTTGTCCCCTGTCGAGGCTCCATCTTTGCTGGGCATCCGGCTGGCGTCCGGTGCGGATAAGAGAACAAGCTGTTTATCTGCATCGCGGCCCAAGTGCTGTTCAAGCGGCGCGCGGTTAGAAGGGAATATGGGAGTTCGCAGAATTGATGTTTGCGAGTGTATCACGGCGTCACTCCCACATGTGGCGCCCAGACGCAGTGATTTGACAGCTACCTTGTCCAACCTGAGAGTGTGTGTGTGTGTGTGTGTGTGCTTGTTTTTGTGAAAGACACAAATGTGTATAATGTCATAGGGTATGACACAGGTATTACAGGAGAGGGTGAAATATGAGGACATTACCCATGTCCCCACTTTACAAAAGGCTTATAAATCACACAGGAGGAGTTTTTTTTGAGAAAGTAAAAATGCAGAATGTTTCCGGTGATGTGTAGGTTTAGGGGCTGTGTGTGTGTGTGTGTGCATGTGTGTGTGTGTGTTGGGTAGGTTTAGGGGCAGTGTGAGGGGATAGAAAATACGGTTTGTACAGTATAAAAACCATTACGCCTATGGAATGTCCCCACATTTCACAAAAACAAACGTGTGTGTGTGTGCGTGTGTGTGTGCGCGCAATGACAACACTTACACCCTGAGGCTTCAGATCTCATGAATATCAATCAGCCACGGCCATCAGCCTCTTAAATAATGCAGCAGCGGCCGCCTCGCTCGCATTAGGCTGATAAATGTGTTGCGTTGTCAGCGCTCTGTCCCACCCAGCGTTTGTGTAGCTGCACCCTCTCTGCCCGCTTTATCGTATTCATGTCGCTAAAGGTCAAAGATCCCCTGGTGCGTTTTGCATTAGTCCTCATTCAGAAATCGACTTCGACTCGAGTTTGCAAGCAATTAAAGGGCCATGTTGATGCTCTGACCCGTGGTCGTTCTGTGTTTGCAGGTTCCTGAAGGACATGCGAGCCTCGTTGGCGGCCGGCGCGGTTGTGATCTGGCTGCGGTGTTGGTGAAGAGGACATGGGCCGCCGCCTCAACTCGTGCCAAAACACGCTCCACAGCGCCACTGAAACGGACGAGGGTTCGGTCTTCACGCCAGGGCGACGTCAACAGGCCGCCATCGGGTAAAAGCTAAAAAAGCTCTTTTGACCAAGCACACGTTTTTATTGTACACTGCAAAAAATGCTCTTCTTACTTAGTAATTGTGTCTTGTTTCTAGTCTAAATATCTAAAAATTCATAAATCAAGATGCATTTATTATATAAGTAAAACGGCATAAGTTGTTTTTCCTCTTAAAAATAAAATCAAAATGAGTTTTTGCTTAAAACAAGCAAATGATCTGCCAATGGGGTGAGAGAAATGATCGCGTTTCTGATTGAAATTGTGTTTCTTGTTTCCGTCCCAAACAGAAATACGATATTTTTCGCACCCCATTGGCAGATCATTTTGCTTGTTTTAAGCTTAAACTCACTTCATTTTGATATTTTTCCCCAGAAAACAAGCAAAAGTATCTTATGTCGTTTTACTGATCTAGTAAATGAATCTTGATTTGAGAATATTTAGATATTTGGAAACAAGTAAGAAATACTAGAGCATTTTTTGCAGTGTAAGCAAAAGATCCACCAACATGCTGTCTATTCCTAAAGCATGTTTTATGATGTTTATTCATATTTTTCTTCAGTTTTATCATTATTTTTTTATGCATTATAAAAGTAATTTTAATGCATTAAATACACAATAATGCATTGTATGGATTCATAAATGATCGTAACGGTTATAATCCATTTATATGCTTTTGATAATTATTAACACATGACTAATTAATGCACTTACGTTACTTATAAAGAGACACAATGTACTTTTTTAACACCTTTCATCATAAATAGGTTTTTAAAGTTTTACCAAATTGTTTAATGAAGTTAAACCATTTATAGTTTGAGTGTTTTCAGCAAAAATGTATTTTAAAAACTGATATAGTTTACCGTCAATTTCCTTGCCATGAAAATAGACACAGAAGCTGGGATGGTGTTACAAAAATATGCAATGCTTATAAAATGTGATTAATTTTTCCTGCATTACTGTAATTAAACACAACAATATTTGACCTGGTCTAATACTGTAAAACTAATTCATGATGCGTCTTTAAATTTTGCATATATATATATATATATATATATATATATATATATATATATATATATATATATATATATATATATATATATATATATATATATATATATATATAATATACACATGCATGCATACATACATACATACACATATATAGAAAAGTTAAAACAACATATGTTATTCTATTGGTGGGCAGTGTTGATTTTAGGCAACACGCATATTTACGCAATTCCAAATAATTTATACTAAATGACATTTCTAATTTAATGGCACTTTCTCGAGTTCTTGTTTTACGGGTAAATAATAAAAAACGGCTTTTCTGTGTGTGTTTTAAAATGCCAGGATATATGATACGCAGAGAGCCTATTAAAGTCATTTTTTTTTTATTTAGTTAGTATTTTATAAAAAATAATAAGTCATTATGATTCAAACGTCCTCGTCGCTCTTTAGGTAGGTGTTTGAAGAGCAGTTTGCCGCTAACGCCGACTGCATTCACAGGTTTCACAGCCATCTGGATGAGGTGTCGTCTCTCCCGCGTCTCGGTGGGATTTGGACCGCCGCGCGTGTTAGAAATCTCACTCTGTGCTAACGTGTTAATGAAAGTCTGAGATTGGTGTAATTCTCTTGAACTCATTTTGCTCTTCAGATTCTTGTGCAAGACACTCGGCTCATAATTTTAGAGGTTAATTGGTTTGGGGAACGGCACTCATGCACACCGTCTCTCTAGAGAACCCAACGACATCATTGAAGACGTCATGCATTTTTTAATTTATAATATAAATTCATGCTTTTATGTTCATTTCAACCGATTTGCAGCAAATACCTGCGGTAGTTAAATTGTGAAAAGCACAAAAGCTTGAGGTTTATACACACGTTTTTAGAAGACGTCTCTTCTGCTCATCAAGGCTGCCTTTATTTGATCATGAATACAGTAGAAATAGTGAAATATTATTCAAATGTAATATAACAGTTCTCTATGTGAATATATAGTATAGTGTCATTTATTCTTGTGATTTAAAGCTGAGTTTATCATCATTACTCCAGTCTTCAGCGTCACATGATCCTTCACTAATCATTCTCATAGGAGGATTTGATGCTCCAAAAACATTTATGATTATTATCAAAGTAAAAAACTTTTTTAGGATTCAAATAGTGTGTGTGTGTGTGCTTATATATATATATATATATACTTTTTAATTAATAATGTTTTATATTTATAATATATATATATATATATATATATATATATATATATATATATATATATATATATATATATATATATATATATATATAATATATATTTTTATGTAATAATTGTATTCATATTTTTTTATTTTTAAATGCATCACAGCATTTTATATGTGTATATATATATATTTTAAGCTAAAATGCTGTGATGCATTTAAAAAAAAATACATTGTTATTATATTAAAAATATGACACTGAAGACTGGAGTAATGATGACATATTCAGCTTTGATCACAGGAATTAATTACACTTTACTATATATTCACATAGAAAAAGGTTATTTTCATTTTAATTATATTTCACAATATTACATTTTTTTATTTTTATATATAAAATAAAGGCAGCCTTGGTGAGCATAAATCGAACAGATCAAAAACTTTTGAAAGGCATTGCATGTGCTTAATGATGCACAACTGAAGACACCGATGATCTTAGAGATTTTTTTTATTTTTTTGCGTAATGAAACAAAATAATAATTCAAGCATGTGTTTTAGGTTCCAGGCTCTTGGTAGACGCTCCAAGTAGCCGTGTCTAATGAGGATGTCTGATACTGTCAGTGAGACTATGAGAGCTCTGGACGAAAGCACCTCGACTTCAGCCGACCTCGACACGCCGCAAAACCAACGCCATGAAAACTGCAGCGACGACAGGACGGACACGCAGGTAATGTGACGTCAGGAATAAAGCATCTCGCTCTCCTCTCCTTCAGTTTTAGAAGACGTCTCTTCTGCTCACCAACGCTGCCTTTATTTGATCATAAATACAGTAAAAATAGTGAACTATTATTCCAATGTAAATCAGGATGATATTATTCCTTCATCTCATATCCTTCATCAAAAGTGTTTGTTAACACTCAAATGAGACGTTATAAACATAAATATTTATCATAGATACAAACTCCTCACCTTTAGATGAGAATTCACCTTTCTGAGAACAAAATAAGTCACCTACGAGATTTGCGTAGATCCAATGAGAGCGTGTTTTGGGGGGATCTTTTTTTTCTCTCTCGGTTTGTGAAGAGTGACAGTACAAGGTAATAAAGAAATAGGGTTTAACTTATGAAGCGGTGTACAAAGTATCCCATATTGATGCATTTGTAACCAGTGGGACCTTCAGTATTCAGTTTTGAGTGTTAATGAAGCTAAGATGATTTCCAACATACGTTTTATCTGGTTGTTGTCGTCTTGTTTTTGTTTTGTTTATGTATTCATCTCCCATATCCATTGAATCCTTTTTTTGTGTTTTATAGAGGGTTGTTTTGCCCTGCATAAAACACAAAAAACTTTTGACCTCTTACCTGTTAGAATTAGTTTTCAGGCAGATGCAAAGATACTTAATAGTGTCTAGAAATGAGCATGAAAAGTAAATATATTTAAAAAATAAAAACCTCGGAGAATCTTTCCTCTATCCACACAATGTTCTCACCCTTTTTTACCCCTCACCCATCCCTGATTTATTAACAAAAAAGACCACGATCAAATGTGCAATTGTTGAATGGTTTTTAATCAATCGCTCGCCCCCTACAGGCCGTTTGCAGTGATGACCTGCACATATTGATCACTATAGTTGGCTTTGTGCTTCAGACACCATTGTCCCTTTGTTTGTGCGGAGCGCAAGGGTCAGCAAAACAAACGACTGAAGCGATTGTTCTGTTTAGCGCAACGGCCACAGAAGCCCACAGGAGTCAGGCGATCAATCGCCGGGTAATTGTGTTGTGAGAAGCAGCAGACTTGGACAAACTCTGCCGTCTTCAGATCATGAAGTCTCTTTATTTGAAAGAGTTTCTCTCTGATACAGTGGCCATTTTATGTTTAATACCCTGTCCCATCTTTGAAAACTGCTTGTGAAAAAGAGAGCGGATGACCGAGTCAACAACCGTGAACGTCCCGCATGTTGCCCAAAGGGACGCAGCGAGGGTCTTTACGGCCATCTGGCTCTTTTCTCTCGACGCCTTTGCCGATCTTGGCAGCTCGTGCTGATAATGCAGCTCTACCTGTTTGTGTTTTACGGTGAGCGCAGACAGCCACGGTATACAGATTCTTCCAGCATCGGTTGTCATTGAGGCTCTGTGTGGCCTCATGCCAGATTCAGCCTCTCGGGAATACATTATGTTCAATAGCCAATTAAAGCTGAATAACCATCCGTCATTATTCAGTACAGACACCCTGTGCTTCTTAACAATCGGCCACTTCTGTCTGCTGAGGCTGAGGGAACGACCGAGACAAAAGACACGTGAACAATGGTGTGTGTGTGTGTGTGTGTGTGTGTGTGTGTGTGTGTGTGTGTGTGTGTGTGTGCGTGCAGTAAATACATATATATTATTATATTGACTTTTTAATTAATTCAAAATCTATAATAAAAATAAATAAATAAAAATAATAATAAAGTATATGTATATACACTCACCTAAAGGATTATTAGGAACACCTGTTCAATTTCTCATTAATGCAATTATCTAATCAACCAATCACATGGCAGTTGCTTCAGTGCATTTAGGGGTGTGGTCCTGGTCAAGACAATCTCCTCAACTCCAAACTGAATGTCAGAATGGGAAAGAAAGGTGATTTAAGCAATTTATAGCTCGGCATGGTTGTTGGTGCCAGACGGGCCGGTCTGAGTATTTCACAATCTGCTCAGTTACTGGGATTTTCATACACAACCATTTCTAGGGTTTACAAAGAATGATGTGAAAAGGGAAAAGCATCCAGTATGCGGCAGTCCTGTGGGAGAAAATGCCTTGTTGATGCTCGAGGTCAGAGGTGAATGGGCCGACTGATTCAAGCTGATAGAAGAGCAACTTTGACTGAAATAACCACTCGTTACAACCGAGGTATGCAGCAAAGCATTTGTGAAGCCACAACACACACAACCTTGAGGCGGATGGGCTACAAAAGCAGATGACCCCACCGGGTACCACTCATCTCCACTACAAACAGGAAAAAGAGGCTACAATTGGCACAAGCTCACCAAAATTGGACAGTTGAAGACTAGAAAAATGTGGCCTGGTCTGATGAGTCTCGATTTCTGTTGAGACATTCAGATGGTAGAGTCAGAATTTGGCGTAAACAGAATGAGAACATGGATCCATCATGCCTTGTTACCACTGTGCAGGCTGCTGGTGGTGGTGGTGTAATGGTGTGGGGGATGTTTTCTTTGCACACTTTAGGCCCCTTAGTGCCAATTGGGACTCGTTTAAATGCCACGGCCTACCTGAGCATTGTTTCTGACCATGTCCATCCCTTTATGACCACTATGCCCCCATCCTCTGATGGCTACTTCCAGCAGGATAATGCACCATGTCACAAAGCTCGAATCATTTCAAATTGGTTTCTTGAACATGACAATGAGTTATTTTATAATAACTATAAAAATCTATATCTATAATTTAAGTGTGTGTATATATTTGTTTTATAGAATTTGCCACTTCTGTCTGTTTATTACAGATTTAAAATGAAAAAGATTATACACACATTCTATATGCTAGAAATATGCATACTAATAAACAACTACTTCATAGTCAATACGTGTTCCCTAATCTAAAGTTTTACCATATCATGTTATACATTTATTTTATTATAAATCATTTTTATATATTCAGTGTGTTGAGGGTGGTTCTGTAATGGGTTTTCATCCTGAGGGATCATATTTCCATTATATTATATTAGCAGAAACCTCAAAGGTATCCTGAAAGAACATTTCAAGAGCGTGACACTCTTTGTTCTCGTGTCCAATGAGGGAAGATGGCAGTAATGATGGCTTTTGAGTGACACTCCTGCCTTTATTAATCTAATCGCAGTCCGAGTTATTGAATGAAAGGTTTTCATAAATCGCAGGACCGGTTTAGTGTTGAATATATATTTATTTTAATCCAGAGAAATAATATTCCTGTGGTTGAGGTCTGTTTTTCCTTAGTCAAACACAAAGCATGTTCGCTCATGTGATGTTTAATCATTTGGAAGTGATGCATCTGTTCACCTGATACAGGAAAAGTAGTTATTTTTAAGTAGTCTAAAGTTTTCTTATAAATGGTTCGGATGAACGGCATCTCATGCAGAGCTGAGCTTTACGTAGTTTGTGATTTGGAAACATTAATCTCGGTGAGATTCACATGCTTCGTTTTGTCTCATTGCCCACAATGCAGCGGGAAATTCCCGGACAAGGCACTAAAAGACCCAAGGTACCGTGTCCAGAGGCATGAGCACGTGTGTTTGCTGCTTCCATCCGTCCGACGGTTCAGTGTGTGTGTGTGTGTGTGTGTGTGTGTGTGTGTGTGTGTGTGTGTGTGTGTGTGTGTGTTTGTGATTGTTTAGTCCCAGTGTTCATTGGAATGGGTGCACTGCAAAAAATGCTCTTCTTACTCAGTAATTTTGTCTTGTTTCTAGTCTAAATATCTAACAATTCTTAAATCAAGATGCTTTTACTAAGTAAAATGACATAAGATATTTCTTCTTGTTTTGTTGAAAATAAAATCAAAATGAGTTTTTGCTTAAAACAATCAAAATGATCTGCCAATGCGCTGAGAAAAATAATCTTGTTTCTGATTGAAATTGTGTTTCTTGTTTCTTGTTTCCGTCCCAAACAGAAATAAAATTATTTTCCTCACCCCATTGGCAGATCATTTTGATTGTTTTAAAGCAGCACTAGGTAATTTTTCTACCGTCATAATATATTTTTTAAGACTCTTGTGATGATAAATCGACTTACAATAGGTTGAATGACACGTCTGCTATAGCCTGACGGGGTCTGTATCGTTTTTAATCGTACTTTTAAACTTCGGGTTTCGGGTAGTAACCCGAGAACAAAAAGAACTACAAAATTCGACTGCTTTACGGCATATACGTCACTTCCACCAACACACACACTTCCTTACATTCGGACGTGCGAGCCCAACTTTGTTCGTCGGATAATATAGTCATGTCCGAAGCAGCAGAGACAAATAAGAAAGAAAAGGTTTTGTTGGAGAAAAGCAATAAGAGGAAACGAAAAAGTGATGGGATTAAAGGCAGGACGAGGATCAACATGTGACCAGCGTTTGCTCGTCGGCGTGAGCTGAAGGAGGCGTGCCCGACCGATGCTGTCCTGCTTGTTACGGTGATTACCTTTCACTCAAACATTGAACTGAAGTATCATATAGATTCTGGAAAACGCTAACCAATAGACTTCTATAATGACGCTGGCTTGTAAACGTGAGCATCGTGATTATTTGCCGTTTGAAAAAAATAAAACCCATGAAATGATATTCATATGACATGCTGAAACATCTGCCACTGACTGTACCTGGGATGAAGACATTTCACACGCGCCGCCAGAAGAACTCCTGCATGTGAACTCCTCCTGCAGTGTTCAGGGGAACTGTTAGTGCTGCACCGACCCGCGGGACGCTAATATGAAGTTATTTGGCCCGCACCGCACCACTGGATATATTTTTACAACCCGCCGCGCACCCGCGACCATTAAATAGACATACGGGGTCCGCGGGTTATGAGACGACCCGCGCATCACTAGTTCAGGGCTATCAGGGCTGTCATGTCAACAAATGCACGCGCGATGACATCCCCTGTTGTAGGATGACAGCTCTTACGACAGTAGTTGAGGACATTATTTTTTCCCAACTGTAGGGGGACCCCGAGAGCAAAAGTAGCCAAGTGCGGCTTTAAGCAAAAACTCACTTCATTTAGGTTTTTTCCCCAGAAAACAAGAAAAAATATCTTATGTTGTTTTACTTATCTAGTAAAAGAATCTTGATTTAAGAATATTTAGATATTTGGACTGGAAACAAGACAAAAATACTAAATAAGAAGAGCATTTTTTTCAGTGTGTCTTGTGTTTTCTGAATAGCCGCCATGTACCGCCGTCATAAGTCGGTTCAGTTCTCTGCATGATTCTCATCCGTTTTTCCTGAGGATCTCACGTGTGTACGATCCGCTGGCATTCGGTTTAAAGAGGCCGTTTCATGACCCATGTTTGTTATGTTTGCATGGGAATTTTTAAATATATTTGATCGTTTTGTCATGCATTCATGCACTTCTGCTTGTGAAAGTCAATGACCCTGTGTAACCTTCACCCGTACTCTTCTCCAGTCTAAGTTAAAGTTAGTTCGGAGCCTGGCCATTTGTGAAGAACCTTCTCTTTCCACAATTACCACACAACTTCCTCAAGACCAGCAGGTAAACATGCTCTAGGGTCACTGCAATCCAGCTACACACTGCTCAACACACTTGCATCATGTGTCACGTGATGTCAGACGACAGGATTCATTGATGTGTATTACTGGAAATCATTTCAGATTTTTGTATCATAATGTGCATTTCACTCTGCTGTGACTAGTGATAATTCACTTACGTGATACAAATATACAGTACAGGGCAAAAGATTGGATACATTACTTTTTGTAATGGTTTTGAAAGAAGTTTCTTCTGCTCATCAAGCCTGCATTTATTTTATCAAAAATACAGAAAAACATTTATATTGTGATATTACAATTAAAAATATTTGGTTTTCAATTTATTGTACTTTTAAATGATCATTTATTTCTGTAATCAAAGCTGAATTTTCAGGATCATTCCTCCAGTCTTCAGTGATCATGATCCTTCAGAAATCATTCTCATATGAGGATTTATTATGAGTGTTGGAAACAGCTCTGCTGATTAATATATTTGATGAATTAAAGGTTCAAAAGAACTGCATTTATTCAAAATAAAAATATATTTTCGAATAATATAAATCTCCTTTACCATCAATTTTTATCAATTTAACACATCCTTGCTGAATAAAATTATTGATTTATTTCAAAAAAAGAAAGAAAAAAATGACTGACCCCAAATTACTGAGCAGTAGTGTATATTGTTGTTACAAAAGATTTCTATTTTTAAAACATTTGCTTCTTTTTTTACTTTTTATTTATCGAAGTATTCTAAAAAAGTATCACAAGTTATGAAAAAATATTAGTCAGCAGAACTGTTTCCAACTTTAAAAATGAATCCTCATATGAGTGATTTCTGAAGGATCATGATCACCGAAGACTGGAGGAACCATCCTGAACATTCAGCTTTGTTCACAGAAATAAATGATCATTTAAAGTATAATACATTGAAAACCATTTTTTTTTTTATTGTAATAATATATCACAATATTAAGTTTTTTTCTGTATTTTTGATCAAATAAATGCAGGCTCGATAAGCAGAAGAAACTTCTTTCAAAAACATTACAAAAAGTAATGTGTCCAAACTTTTGGCCTGTACTGTATATTTGTTAAAATTAGTGCTCCCAATTAATTAATATCTGTAATTAATCGTGATTAAAAACATCTGCGTTTATAAAATATTTTTATATTGTAATAATTTCACTTGCTCTCCAAATTAATGTCTTTCAATTTAATGTAGAAACAACTTAAAGACGGCATATTTGAAATATTTGTTGTAATGGCATCTTTTTATGAATGAAGGCCAGTATCACTGATACGGATGTCTCTATGAAACATTGACGGTAGACGTATAATTGAAAGATATCAATTTCAACATTTATTAGGCTTTAAAAATAACAACTTTTAATTTAAGTGACACACAAACCCATTATAATGTCATATTTACCTGTGGCCTTTATATATGATCAATATACAGACACATTGAAAGTTTTCAAAGTCTTAAATGCATAAATAATACATTTTATATAGATTAATCTTTATTAAAACTACAGTTTTCTCTGTTCTCTTTGTTCTTTGATGAACATTAATGACATGAATGTCACTGCCAAACACGACGCGGATCTGACGCGCTGTCACACACATCTCATTTATGACGTTCAGAAAGACAGAAGAGAACGCATTGTCTGTGAATGTCCTGATTATGACACACACACACACACACACACGATGCTCAGAAAGACAGAAGAGAACGTGCTGTCTGTGAATGTCCTGACTATGACACACAACACACACACACACACACACGATGCTCAGAAAGACAGAAGAGAACGTGCTGTCTGTGAATGTCCTGATTATGACACACACACACACACACACACAACGCTCAGAAAGACAGAAGAGAACGTGCTGTCTGTGAATGTCCTGACTATGACACACACGACGCTCAGAAAGACGGATGCTGCGTTAATTGCGTTAATTAAATATATTTTCAATGTGTTAATCTGAAAAAATGTATTGCATGCGTTAACACACTCATTTTGACAGCATTAGTTAAAACATTAAGTACTTCGGTCAAGGGAACTACATAATAAATCCAGTGATGTGAAAAGCACACACAAACAGCCTCATCATAGCTGTTATAGTAAACGATTGACCAAAATCAAACGATGAGTGATATTTAATCGGTTGCTTTGTTGTATGTTCTGAATGGATGTGATGTCAACATTTTAGCTTTCAGTGTGGAAGTTTGGGTGTTTTTGGACTTAAAGATGACCTTTTTTATCGTTATTATTATTATCCCGAAGTCTATTTACAAAGTCTTGATTTAGTTTTTAGTGTCTACTAGAGCAGGTCTTCCTGCTTGAATGTTGATTATTTCCTCATATTCTCTATTGTTGCGGATCCTCTCTTCCCAGCCTCAGTAACGCTCTGGTTAGTTCCTGTCTGTATGTAGCCCCGCCTTCTGTAAGGCACAATGTGCTCTGATTGGTCGGCTGGATCAGTGTGTTGTGATTGGTCGAGTGCTTCCAGC
Source organism: Pseudorasbora parva (assembly GCF_024679245.1). Lineage (NCBI taxonomy): Eukaryota > Metazoa > Chordata > Actinopteri > Cypriniformes > Gobionidae > Pseudorasbora > Pseudorasbora parva. Next base: position 50,248,687 of record NC_090176.1, read on the forward strand.
GTGTTTGTGAAATGTCCCGCCCCTTATCATAACCACCAGTTTCAACACACTACTAACTCAACCAGGCTCCTCCCCTTTATTCTGCGTATGAATTATTTAAATGAGGAATATTTTGACGTGTTTGTTCCCGGAAGAAACCGTTTTAGGGAATTCAGCAGATCAATTGTGATACAATAATATATTGAACACTAATTTATGTCTGAAAAGTTAAATATTAATGTGAATTATTTGTTTATAAATAAATAATACATCAAAAATGTATTTTACAATTAAACATTTAATTAAACAATTTATCTCTTTCTTGTCAGTATTGCTGTTTGATTATTAACGACAATATTATTAATAACAGACATCGTCAATCATCAGTTCCTTTTATCTCAGTTTCATTATGGCAGGTTTTATTAAAAATATGATTGAGGTAGTTATCAAGAACTGTGATTACACAAACACAAGTCTTTATTTTCATGGAGATATTGGTGGTGTTATCGTTCTGCTCCATTAGCGTTGTGTTTATCTTTACCCTCGCAGGATGGAGATCATATTAAACTCTCGCAAACGTTTGACAGAGACGAATCGCCCATCACTGCAAACGAGGAGGATGGAGACAGAAGTGCCAACACGCTTGAGAAACTGGAGAAAATGCCACGCAAGATGCTGTCCAGAGGTGCGTTGTGTTGTGTGGTTAGAGTTTAAAGGCTTGGTTGTGTTTATGGGCCGCAGTATAACGTGTCTTAATACTTCTTTTTTTTTTTTTACGCCGTATTTTTCTTCTATTCTCCCTTTATTCCACACCGCTGTCTCCACTGTCTTTTGAACGGCTCGTCTGCTTCCTGCTTCTATGAAGCCCATCCCTCTGAAAAACGCAATGGTCTTAGATTGGTCAGATGGCCAAATGTCGTTTCCTGTATTTTTATTGGCTGAAGTGCCAAGCACAGGCTAAGGCCACGCCCCTTCCCATTACGGGCAGAAGTCACATCTGCGGAGACTAGCGAGGGTTTATGATGTCACCAACCCAGGAAGAAGCTCGTTGTAGTCCAAACCGGCCATTTTTGTAGGCAATAAACTGCCGTAACTTTAAAAGACAATATCTCCGTTTGCATTGAACTTTCAGCGCTGTAACTTTGCAGATACTGTTTATGCTCAAGCAGCAACATTACACACTAACTAAAGATAAAAAAGTGAAATTTCATGCAGCGTCCCTTTTAAAGAAACCAATACAGGTCATTAAAAATGTTCTCCTGTCTTTGAAGACTCCAGTCAGGATTACACAGACTCCACTGGCATCGACCTGCACGAGTTCCTGGTGAACACACTGAAGAACAACCCCAGGTTAGACATCACTGTCCACAACCACGGGCCTGTTGCACAAAACTAGGATAAGGAATTAAAAGGGTTAGTTCACCCAAAAATGTAATGTCTGTCTTTAACTCCTCACCCTAATGTCGTTCCACACCAGTAAGACCTCCGTTCATCTTCACACACAGTTTAAGATATTTTATATTTAGTCCGAGAGTGTATGCAAGTGTATGCACACTATACTGTCCATGTCCAGAAAGGGAATAAAAACATCATCACAGTAGTCCATATGAGACATCAGTGGGTTATTTAGAGTCTCTTGAAGCATCCAAAATACATTTGGGTCCAAAAATAACAAAAACTACGACTTTATTCAGCATTGCCTTTTCTTCCGGGTTTGTGTTCAATCCTCAAATAAAGATTCAAACGGTTATGAATCAGCGTATTGATTCATGATTCGGATTGCGTGTCAAACTGCTGAAATCACGTGACATTGGCGATCTGAATCATGAATCAATACGCTGATTCATAACCGTTCGAATCTTTATTTGAGGATTGAAAACAAACGCGGAAGAGAAGACAATGCTGAATAAAGTCGTAGTTTTTGTTATTTTTGGACCCAAATGTATTTTGGAATGCTTCAAGAGACTCTAATTAACCCACTGATGTGATGATCTTAGTAATCTTGTCATCTGTATGCAAAATTTGTAAACGTACCCTGAAGGCACACTCACAGCAAGAACGATAACAATAACAAAAGATAACACTATAGAGGATAAACTGAGCCAGTATCACCAAGATATCCCGGCTTAATCCCTTATCCTAGTTTTGTGCAATAGGCCCCAATGCCTAATATTTAATTTGACCTCCAGAGGTTGTCATCCAACAGTTCCTGAAGGATGACATTTGTTTTTGTTGTTTTGTAGTCTGTTGTGGGAAGTGCTGTTTATATTTATTCCTGTTTTGAATCATATTGAATGGCTAAATGTAGACATTCATCGACAGGGACCGAATGATGCTGCTGAAGCTGGAACAGGACATCCTCGACTTCATCAGTAATATCGAGTAAGTCCTTGCAGCTGTGTGTCATCCTCGGGGCACTATTTAATCGGTTTTATTATTTCCCAAATTAAAAAATAACATTTTAATTGTTACATTACATTTTAGTCATCAAAAAGCATGTTGAATCAATTGAAGTAATGAAACATACAATTTAACTAAAAGTTGAACAAAAATTACTGTTAACACTTTCTATGAATATAATACATACATAAGGCGTACATGTTGTACCGTCGGATATATCATAACAACAGTTACAATATATTACCGTAAAATACTTGCCTATTTATTTGTGGTTATACATTTTAAAGGCACAACATGTAAGATTTTTGTATTAAAATATCCCAAAACCACTAAAACAGTGCTATATATTTTGTTGAATTGTATACTTTGATCATCCCAAATGTTTTCAAGAATGTTTAAATTTAGAGAAATAAGCGATTTTAATCAGGACATCATAACCGCGTTACCCTCGTTTTTTTTAAAATTTATTTTGTAGAAACCATGGAAAAACAAAGATGCTTTAATATCTGATGTGTTTTATTAGACAGGTGAGCAACTGTTTGGATCATTGATGGACAGAAACTAATCATTATACAGTAATACAGCATTTAATCTGTCATAAAATATGTTTTAAAAGTATTTGCATGCCATTTAGCAGCACAAGCCATCCAATATTTATTAATATAATATCCTAATATGAGCTCGCTCACTGCATTGTGAATGTGTCTCATAGTAGTGCCGAGCGAACGCACAGAGTAGCATTATAACGCCTCGTTCAGCTGCACAGCACTCGGCCCTGCTCTGCTTCATACTACAGTAACGTTAATAATATCATCTATTAACATGATTTCTGCCCATGTCCCGTCCCCCTCCTATCCACCGGCTGTAGAGGTGAAGGCGACAACTCCCATGAACGCACATTAAATCTCTGGGTCATCAGGCTACGCCTTTGTTTTGAATAGGCGAATCACTACATAGTGTGCCTTTAAGAGTACAATGCATTATAACACCAGATAAAGCCTGCATTTATAATGCATCATAAGGGTATTCTTAATGCATTATAAGACGTTTCCCTTGTGGAAAAATCAAAGTTGTGTTGAAAAGTACAAAGTAACAATACATTCATAAAAATTGTCAAATTATAAAGGCTTTACTACATCTAATAAGTAGGTAAGTTTTATTACTGTTTTTACGATTATTTATGAGATGATACAACACCATTATAAGGTTGTTTATAAGGCATAATGCATTAAAGGGATACTTCACTGCCTTTTCATATTAAACTGTTATTCCATTAACTAAAACGAGTTGATACATACCTCTCTCGTCTCAGTGCGTGCACTTTATCTCTCTGACGCGCGGTGATGATCTGATAGCATTTAGCTTAGCCCACTAAGCCCAGTTCATTCACTATGGTACCAAACAGAGATCAAGTTAGAAGTACCAAACACCTCCATCTTTTCCCTATTTAAATACAGTTACACGAGTAGTTGAACGATCAAGTATGGTGACAAAGTAAAACGTGGCGTGTTTCTAATCGGATTAAAAAGGAGAACTATATTGTATGGCGGAATAGCACTTCTGAGAGTACTTCGGCTCGGCGCAGTAAAAAGTCCCGGCCGAAACATCTTTCCTCACATCTCCCCCTCACTCTCATTTCTGTCAATAGGGAGATGTGAGGAAAGATGTTTCGGCCGGGACTTTTTACTGCGCCGAGCCGAAGTACTCTCAGAAGTGCTAATCCGCCAGACATTATAGTTCTCCTTTTTAATCCGATTAGAGAAGTACCACGTTTTATTTTGTGTCACCATACTTGATCGTTCAACTATTCGTGTAACTGTATTTAAATAGGGAAAACGTGGAGGTGTTTGGTACTTCTAACTTGATCTCTGTTTGGTTCCATAGTGAATGAACTGGGCTTAGTGGGCTAAGCTAAATGCTATCAGATCATCACCGCGCGTCAGAGAGATTAAGTGCACGCACTGAGACGAGAGAGGTATGTATCAACTCGTTTTAGTTAAGGGAATAACAGTTTAATATGAAAAGGCAGTGAAGTAACCCTTTAAAGGGGGGGGGGTGAAATGCTGTTTCATGCATACTGAGCTTTACACTGTTAAAGACTTGGATTCCCATCCTAAACATAGACAAAGTTTCAAAAACTAATTTTGGACGTTTGATGGAGTATTTCTGTGTCAAAAATACTCCTTCCGGTTTCTCACAAGTTTCGGCGAGTTTTTTTCGAGTATGGGTCTACTTGACGTTAATAAGAGCGGAAGGTCCTTGTATGGGCCGTACGGGCTCTTCTCCCAGTAGGGTGCGCGCGCGTGACTAGAGCACGCTGTAAACAGTCTCTCAGGTGCAGATCCAGTCGTCCGTGAACACTTATGTCGCGCGCCGCGCTCCACTTTATTCCTATGGGTGACGTCGAGCGACTTCAACGCTTCAGCACAGCATTCTGGGAAGGCAGCGCTGCATTTGAACCGATTTGAACGCAGAAATGACGGGAAGCTTCACAACATCGTTTCAGTTGCGTCTCAAAATGGATTTACACACCACTGCTGTCAGGACTTTACCAAATCATACCAAAGAAGTGTGTTTTTGACGGAGCAGTCCCAGCGCTAAAGCTTCGGTCCTGCTTTGGAAGCAGCCGGTGAGTAAAACTGCTTCAGATGTCTGTGCTTTTGGCTACGGACGCATGAGTAAACATCAGTAAACGACACGATCGCGTGCTTCGTCATTCAAATGCGCTAACTGTTAACGGTTACTCCATTGTTGTTCTCTGTATAACGTTACACTAGTCTGACGTGCAAAACCGTTTTGCTTGCTACTTCTAAGGTCTAGTCGCATACAATAGTCCATAAACCGAATCATGTCCTCATACACTGCGAGTAAACACACACAAATGTGGAGAGGCCATTAAATACAGTCCATACCACAGAGACGGGCGTCCTGCTGTTGCCGTTTCTCCTGTTCAATTTATTTCTCCCTCAGATTTGATTGTGGATCATTATCTGTATTAGCTGAGATAGATGGGTTTCTCCGGTTTCTCCACGCTTGAGGACGTCACCGCTTTGCGCGCTTGTCATTCTTTAGCTCCGCCCACACGATACGCCTCCAGGCGCTCGGTTTTTTCCGGAAAGACTCGGTACAGCCTATATTTCTTTTATAAATATGATAAAACTAAAGACTTTTCGGAGATATGAAGGATGCAATACTACTCTATAGGTACTCAAGATTGACATGAGATTGACTGAAACTGAGTGTTTCACCCCCCCTTTAAGGACACCCTTATCATGCATTATAAATACAGGCTTCATAGAAAGTGTTCATCCGTATGAATTATGGGAGGTCTTCTGCTTATCTGTAGATAGTATGATTTATTAATAAGGCGTGTACTGAAGTTGGTCCTCCAATATCACTGTTTTAGGGGTCACACTTTAGATTAGGGTCCGATTCTCTCTAACTAAAACACAAATCCAAAAATCTAGCTTAATTCGTTTTTTTTTTTTTTTCTTCATTTCTTGAACCAAATGAAAAGGCAAAAAACAACCGTTTCTATTTATTACTTTTTCTGTAGAAAACCAAATAACTAGAATGCATAAGGACTCCCTATGAAATCTGTTTTATTTTGTCCCAAATTCGATTTTTTTCCTATCAATTTCATTTTTTTTTATTAAAAAATTATTTAATGTTAGTATTCAAAATGCATGTAGGATAAATTGAAATAATCAAATGTATTAAAAAAAAGTAACAATTTATTAAAAAAAATTAGGCCCTATAAAAAGCTTTTTTTCCCCCACAATTTATTTTTCATTTTAATATTCTGTTTATTATTCGGTTTTATAATTAAATGTTATTAAGCAAGCGTCTAATCTACCTAATTAACGGAGTTCATACAACTTGGATAATTGAATGATTTATGTATTAAATGTTTAAATAGTCATTAATATGGCTGCTGTTTGTTTCAGGAGTCAGAGGAGAAAGTTTCCGCCCATGACCTCCTATCACCGAATGCTCCTGCACCGAGTCGCTGCTTACTTCGGCTTAGACCACAACGTCGACCAAACCGGCAAATGTGTCGTCATCAACAAAACCAGCAATACACGCATGTAAGTGACCTCGCTCCGTTTCTGGAGTGTGGCGTCTTCTACATCCGTTCCTTTAAAATGAGTTTTACAGGGGGATCATAATAATGAGCAGTGTTGGGGTAACTCATTACAAGTAACTTCAGTTACGTAATCAGATTACTTTTTCAAGTAACTAGTAAAGTAATGCATTACTTTTAAAATTTACAACAAAATATCGGAGTTACTTTTTCAAATAAGTAACGCAAGTTACTTTGTTTTCCCATTTATTGACTGACAGTCCTCATGTCCCCATGTTGAGATAAATCGTAAGTGTGAAGTCGTTTTGTGTAAACAAGATGGTTATTGTAGTTCTAGTGTGCATTTACTAATCTCATATGCACACAAACTAAAAACACAATTCAGTATTCCTTAAAATGAATAAAATCTGTGAAATGCAAAATCAGAATACTATGCAAACCTCCAATAATTAAATATGTTAAATAAATCAAATATTTTTATGCATTCAATCTCACTTTATTGACCGATGTATTGCTGCTGACTTTTAAACCAGTTAAACCATATGCAAAAAAATACTATTATTGGGTAAGTGTTACCTGAGGCTTATTATCTACTTTTTGTGTGAAAGGGCGTTTACGTTTATTAAAAAATAGTACTTTTTGTTATATATATATACACATACATACATAAAAAACAAGCCCAGCCCAGGTGAAAAAAAGTAAGGCAAAAGTAATGTAACGCATTACTTTCCTTAAAAAGTAACTAAGTCACATAATTACCGTAATTCCTCAAATAAAGACCGGGGCCTTTATTTACCTGAACTGCCGATGGGAACCGGCTTTTATTTGAAGCAGGCTTTTATTAGGGGCAGGCCTGTATTTCTAAATCCATCTGTTTGAAATATAATTGCTTTATGTAAACTGTTTTCAATTTAAAGTGATCGTTCCAGTGGACAAATATCATTGATTTTTTTAAAGAAACATTTACAAAAATATCACCATACAACAAAATAATACGCATTTTTTGTAACTCCGCGCGCAGCTCCGCATCCGAAGATGAACGAGTTCTCGGCGAATCTAGCCGAGCGTGACGTCTCATCACACCGGCACCAGTTTGCACATTAGGTGCTTATATTTACTGAATGAGCCTACAAAAGCAGAAATAAGCCATTTTAAATAAAGATCCAGGTTTAAGCAAATAAATAAATAAATCACGTCATTAAAGTTTAGTGAAATTAGGAAATATTTAAGAGATCGTTAATTTAGTGCATATTTTGTTCTCATGTCACAAGTAATAATATCAAGCCAAGGTTTACTGAGTTTTACACGATTCTTTTGTAGTGTGGTTTTTGGTGAAATGTACTAAAATAAATATCATCACCTGTGAACGTTAGCCCACTTTTTCTCGACGCGTTGGTTTATAGAACAATTACTCCGAATCACCCTCTGTCGTTTCAAAGAATAGCACACGGCGAGCGCGTCAAATATAATCGCCTCGTTCGTTTGGGGAGGAGCGCGCGCAGTCAGCGGTGACGGGCGAAAGTATAAATAAGGCTTGAGACGCGGCTGCGCAGAGCTGAGCTTCGAGGCTTGGGTGCGACACCCTTAAGACATAAAAGAGACGAGAGGCTAATATTAGGTGCGTCTTAATCAGCTCCCTAGTTCAGTAATCAGGGCACTGATCAGGACATACCGGTAAGTCAATGGGCTAACTCCCTGATCAGTGTCCTGACTACTGACGGAGCAGATTGAGGCACACGCATTGTGAAGATCGATATTTGTAGCCTGCCTGACACGGCATTTTCACAGACGTCGCATCTCTCATAGACTACAGTAGCCTGTTTAAAATGGCACATGCATCCGTTATATTCTCAATTTAATGAACAAAGCAATCCCTGTAAAGTTTTTAGGTTAACTATAGAAGAGACCAGGAATATTGTGTGTCGGGGCGCGTGGCATCAGGATGGTTTCGCATTAAATTAACGCCATTTAGGAGATTATCCACTCATTTTGCCCCGCCCTTTATTTGAGACCGGCCTTTATTTGTTTGTGCTGACCACGCCCCTGGCCACTATCAGAGGCCCGGCATTTATTTGACTACAGGCTTTTATTTGAGGAAATATGGTAGTTACTTTTTAAGGGAGCAACGCAATATTGTAATGCATTACTTTTCAAAGTAACTTTCCCCAACACTAATTATGAGGGATTTTTTGAGATGGGATTGTCTGTAAACGCCACGCTTTTCCTGACACGCGTCTCATTTTGGATGTCTCTCTCTGTTCCCCGACGTGTGCAGACCAGATCAGAAGTTTTCCGAACACATCAAAGACGACAAGACGGATGATTTCCAGAAGCGCTACATCTTAAAACGGGACAACTCCAGCGTGGACAAAGACGACAATATGGTAGGTGGAGATCTGCTAATAAAGTCATTATCAAACAGGCGGTTAGCTTGCATATTGATTCATGATTCGGATCGCGTGTCAAACTGCTGAAATCACGTGACATTGGCGATCTGAATCATGAATTAATACACTGATTCATAACCGTTCGAATCTTTATTTGAGGATTGAAAACAAACGCGGAAGAGAAGACAATGCTGAATAAAGTCGTAGTTTTTGTTATTTTTGGACCCAAATGTATTTTGGATGCTTCAAGAGACTCTAATTAACCCACTGATGTCTCATATGGACTACTGTGATGATGTTTTTATTCCCTTTCTGCACATGGACAGTATAGTGTGCATAGACTTGCATACACTCTCGGACTAAATATAAAATATCTTAAACTGTGTGTGAAGATGAACGGAGGTCTTACGGGTGTGGAACGAGATTAGGGGGAGGAGTTAATGACAGTCATGTCATTTTTGGGTGAACTAACCCCATAAGGACATTATGTAATGCTTCATATACTGCTGGTTCATAGAGCGTGTTGTGTTTCAGATGCGTATGAAGCTAAAAGAGGACCGGAGAAGCAAGTCAATCGAGGAGCGTGAGGAGGAATATCAGAAAGTGCGCGAAAGGATCTTCGCTGATGTGAGATGCGTTCACGTGATCACATGATTGTGTCTGAAATGCAGCTTTAACAGCCTTGCCTCTCTTTCGCAGGGTTTAGACACCTTCCCGCTGGATCAAAGGTGAGTGTAAGACGAAAGACCAATAACTTTTGTAATATACAATGCCAGGTTTATTAGACGTCTAGATTAGTCTGAATAGACAAAATGGAGAAAATCAAGTCCCAGCCTACAGTTTTTGTTCTTATTAAATATCATTAAATCATTGAATATCACACTATTAATATTATGCTCACATTATGGGAGTAAATAGATGGCACACAGTGTTTGATGTGACTGTTATCTTAATATTACACTTAATATTCAGTATATTATTTAGGGCCCTATAAAATCCGTTTTATTTAATTTTTCTAAATTCCTTTTTTCAATTTGATTTAGGCTTTTTTTGGACTCCATTTTAATAGTTCAATCAAATTCAATCAAATTTAAAAAAAGGACGTTTAGGGTCCTATGAAATATAAATAAATATATATATATATATATATATATATATATATATATAATATTTATTTATTTATTTATTTATTTTTTCTTTCTTAAATTCCTTTTTTTATAAAAAAATGTTTTAACCAATTTCTGTGTTTTCAGATTTTAATGGTTTAATTAATTTGTAGTAATCAATTATGTCTAATTAATTGAATTTATAATTACAGCAATTTAATATGTTTTTTATATATATATATATATATATATATATATATATATATATATATATATATATATATATATATATATATATATATATATATATATATATATATATAATATATATATTATCTTTAAATTATATGAAATTAAACAAACTTTTTGTCAAACAATGTGCTGCACAACAACTTTACTGTTAAAATTAAAACATTCCTTAAACATTTTTTTTTTTTAGAAATTATTATTAGTGTTAGAATTATTATTATTATTACATTGAGACTCAGCTAAATTCTACTGTACAACAGTAATACATTTCTGTCACAATTTCTTCAAGTTAAACCAATCTTTTATTTTGACGGGCTGCTGTGAAGAGCTTTAGAGTTTCTGTGTGTTTATGATATTATAACAATAGTTCTTCTCAGATGAAATGGTCAAATGTTCATGAAGAGACTCTGGAGATGAAGTTCGTCTGTTCATGTCCTCGAAACAGCAGAGGCTGAAGTGTGTGTGTGTGTGTGTGTGTGTGTGTGTAACCACACGTCTGCAGTGCGCCATTCATTCACACAGACACACGCAGAACATGCAGGATTTATATTTAAACAATCTTTTGCATTTTATTATTCACAGATACTAGTCCATATCGCGATTTGATTTAAGTGTACTGACCTAATTTTTATTTATTTATCAATAATTTGACAAATTCTCTGTTGTACAGTACATACAATTTTTATGACCGGATTCCGTCTTCACTTTCTGCATTGCTAAAAACGTCCTAATTATTGAATAAATCGCTCTGATACTATCAGATGAGAACAAAACTTGACTATTGTTATCTGTCGAGCTGCTTCAAAACTGAATTGAATTAATTTCATAACTGTTGAACTTTACAACTCTGACATTGTTATTGATTTAAATCAACACTGAACTAAATAACAACGTATTGTTTTTTTGTAGAGCTGCTTGATGTTTGCATCATTGATTCCGTTATTTTCCTGTTTCTAAGGTTTAGAAAATGAATCCTTGTGAAGTAATAAGTGACATGTTTTCCAGGATTCAGGAGGACGAGATGTGTAACAATATACAGCAGAGGCGGCAGATCTTCAGGTAATCATGGCCGTTCTTCATGTTCTTATGAGCTGCGAGTGACATGAATGTGTTCTTCTGTAAAGGCCTTTGCACACTGAGTCCGACTTTGCACACTGTGTGTGTGTGTGTGTGTGTGTGTGTGTGTGTGTGTGTGTGTGTGTGTGTGTGTGTGTGTGTGTGTGTGTGTGTGTGTGTGTGTGTGTGTGTGTGTGTGTGTGTATCTATACCTTACTGCCAGTCTCTGTTCAGGATCAATTGATTCACGGAAATTGGTGGTGGTCTTTTAATATGTGGCTCCAGTATCGCTAGCAAAGCATCAAACTGAGCCACTGAAACTAAAGTAAACTTTGAATCGGTCAGGATAATCCCGCTTGATAAGGTGGAAATCTTCCTACACAATCGCAGGACTGGATGGACCCAATATTTCCTCTCTCTTTTTCTCTTTTTAAGAAGAGAGGACATTTTTTTTGCGTTATTTTGTATTGTTTTTGCGTTCGTAGCACATTCATTAATAAGCATCAGACTCAGTGTGCAAGGTCCCTATGCATGACAATTTTCAGATCACGAATACGAAACAACACATGCGAAAATTTCGGACTCTGTGTGCAAAGGCCTTAAAGCCGTCTGATGTCCTCATGCAGGCTGAAAGACGATCGGTCGGAAAACAGCCGCCAGAGCAGCTCCGAGAACGAGGCCAAGTATTCAGAGCCGCGTCCGTGGAGCAGCACGGATTCGGACAGCTCCAACCGCAACCTGAAGCCTGCCATGACCAAAGCCAGCAGCTTCAGCGGCATCCCGGTCCTGATCCGCGGAGACAGCTCCGGCAGCAGCAAGAGTGTGGGCCGGCTCTCAAAGACAGGTGAGGGACTCCACTGAAGTCATTGGTTGATTCAGGGCTCGACATTAAAGGGGAAGTTCACCCAAACATCAAAGTTCTGTCATTAATTACTTACCCTGATGTCATTGGACACCCGTCAGACCTCCGTTCATCTTCAGACACAGATGAAGATATTAGTGTTGAAATCCGACGGCTCAGAAAGGCCTTCATTGACACCAATGTCATTTCCTCTCTCAAGACCCATAAAGGCACTAAAGACATTGTTACAAAGCCCATCTCACTACAGTGGCTCTACAATCATTGATGAAGAGACAAGAATAGTTTTTGTGTGCAAAAAAACTAAATAACGACTTCTATAGAGATGGCCGAATTCAAAAAGAAGTTTCGAAACCGTTATGAATCAGTGAATCGATTCATGATTCGGATCGCCAATGTCACTAGCCTAGAAATCTAGACGCACCCTAGCGGCAGCAAATCTAATCTGCCGCGAGTGTCGTCTAGCAACTCAATACAGTTCTGAGCTGTAAAAACCAAACTCTGGTCGGGCCAATCACATCGTGTATAGAGTCGGTAGGCGGGGCTTAACATAATGACGGCTGAGTTGCGTTTGCGTGCTTCTAGTAAACACAGAAGCTGGCGAACGGCGGTCTTTCGAATCAGCTTTGACCGCGACTCTGGAAGACTTGGAGTTAAGCTTTTCTCTGAGAAAAGAACAAAGAACGGCACTGAAGTCATTCTTAAAAAGGGAAGATGTGTTCAGAGTTTAGCCGACCGGATACGGCGAATGTTTAATCTGTCAACGAGCTCCGCTTCACCTTCGTTGCTCTGGTTGGTTGTAGCGCTATCCTATCGCGTGCAGAGGGAGTTTGAAAGACAACCGTTTATCCGCCCCTCGGATTGAGCCGTCAATGGTGAGTTTCCATCTTGATGTGGGTCTGGCTTGTCAGGCTACAATCTCCCGTGATTTCAGCAGTTTGACACGCGATCCGAATCATGAATCGATACGCTGATTCATAACGGTTTAAAGCTTTGTTTTATGCATTATGTCTTAAAGGGACAGCAGCCTAATATAAAGGCATGCTCAAAAGTTTACACACCCCTTGCAGAATCTGCAAAAGGTAAATTATTTTAACCAAATAAGAGATCATACAAAATGCATGTTGTTATTTTAAGTCCTGTCCTGAATCAGATGCTCAGGACAAACAAGAGAATAAAGAAAAACCTCACAAAACACACACACAGCCGTGGATCATCAGGGAACAACACACACACACACACACACACAGATCATCAGGGAATGACACGCAGGATTAAGAATCAAAGTTTCATAAACTTTTGAACGGGTAATTTTAATAAATAAATAAAAAAATGATCATGTGGACTTTATGTAAACATCTTTTAATGTAAAATATCATATTTAGGACAGCAATAAATAAAAAATAACAACAAAAAACATTTTTTATGAGCTCTCATATTTAAATACAATTATTCACATTTAGCTGATTCTGCAAGGGGTGTGTAAACTTTTGAGCACAGCTGCACCTGCTTCTGTCTGTCATTAATGCTAATCAAACAGCAAAAGACAAAGAAAAGAAATCATACACTGCTCTTTCTTAGCTTTAAAAAGGACTAATAAACGTTCAATTTATACTATGCGGTGTTATTTAGCATTTGATAACGGTTTCTGTACCTGAAAAGCACTGGTTATTTCATTTGATTATTGGTCTGTTTATTTGTGCCTTTACTTGCAAATTGGTCATTCATTCTTATTTTATTACTGACTGTTACTTGTCTTTAATGTTTGAAATTTATATATGATGGACTAGTAGTTTTTGCAGTGGTGCCAAAATTGGAAAGTTTGTTTTTTTTTGTGGCAGGGCCGTCTTAAGCGTTGAGCCCTGAGATCATTGGCTCTCTTTCTCTGATGATTTCATGCTCTCTTCTTCATTCTTGCTCGTAACGGCATGCTTTACTCCAACTGCATGCTCTGAAACTCACTTTTATTAACACTATTTGTTTAATCCTCTGAATTCATTGGTGATCGTTCACACACTACCTTTCAAAAGTTTGGGATCCGTAAAAATTGTGTTTTTTTTTCCGGTGACGCTTAATAAGACCGTAGACCAATATGTAATGAATTTACTAACATTTAAAGGTTTGTTCACTTCAAAATGAACATTTCCTGATATTTTACTCACCCTCATCTCATCCAAGATGTTCATGTCTTTCTTTCTTCAGTCGGAAAGAAATTACGTTTTTTGAGGGAAACATTCCAGGATATTTCTCCACATAATGGACTTTAAAAAACTTAATTTCTTTTCCACCGAAGAAAGATGAGATGGGGTGAGTAAATCATCAGGACATTTTCATTCTGAAGTGAACTAATCCTTTAACAATGAGCAACACTTTAATTATAGTATTAGCTCAGGTTCATGAAATATTAACAACAATATAACTTTTGATTTGAATCATTTATTAGTAAATGTTGAGATTAACATGAACTAAGTGTGAAAAATACTTTTAAAGCGTTTATTAATCTTATTTAATGTTAACAAATATTTAGTCTTTAATTCAGCAAGGATGCATTAAATTGATCAAAAGTTACAGTAAAGACATTTATAATGTTATAAGATTTCTATTTAAAATAAATGCTGTTCTTTTTAACTTTCTATTTATGAAAGAATCCAGAAAAAAGTATCGCAGGTTATAAAAAATATAATAATCTGATAATAATCATAAAGGTTTCATCATATGAGAATGATTAGTGAAGGATCATGTGACACTGAAGACTGGAGTAATGATGATAAATTCAGTTTTAAATCACAGGAATTAATTACACTTTACTATATATTCACATAGAAAACAGCTGCTTTACATTATAATAATGTTTCATAATTTTTACTGTATTTATGATCCAATAAACACAGCCTTGGTGAGCAGAAGAGACGTCTTTCAGAAACATAACCGAATGCATTGATGTACATTACCGTCCTCCGCTTGTATAACCTTTGAGACATGAACACATTTAGTGCTTTTCATTTCAAATATAAAAAAACACATCCCATATTTGAGCGAAGGGACAAGAAACAAGTAAATTGCTAAATGAGCCGAGACATTAATCAGAAATTAATTAATATGTCATTCTCAGCTAATACAGTTAGTCTCTTCTTCCATTGCTTTTGTCCCTGAGGTAATTAGAAATGAAATTGAATTGAGCATCTTGTTGAAATTTGTCTGACCTTGCTTTCTATGCTTCATATTCTGGAGTGTTTTAATACGTCCAACGATCCCCAGTGAGTTCACGAGCGATGGCTGTCAGCACTGCTCTGTTAAAGGGATAGTTCACCCAAAAATGAAAATGTGATGTTTATCTGCTGACCCCCAGTGCATCCAACATGTAGGTGTGTCTGTTTCTTCAGTAGAACACAAATGAAGATTTTTTTTATTTCAACCGTTGCTGTGTGTCGGTCATAATGCATGTGAATGAGTAACAATTCTATGATAGTAAAAAAACATGCTTAGACAACATGCACAAAAACCCTGCTGCTCCTGACGACACATTGATATCTTAAGACACGAACCGATTCGTTTCTGTGAGAAACCGAATAGTATTTGTTATTTTTTAAACTGGCGCGATCATAGGTATATATTATGTAGAAGCCTGATTCGACTGATCCACGCAGGCATTAATGAGGAATCTATATATATATTATATATATATATATATCTATGATCGCGCCAGTTTGACCTTACTAGACGGAAGTAATGATGGACGGGAACACTAGATGAGATTCGTCTGGATATGAGGTAAAAAAACAAACAAACACAAATAATGTTGTTTCTCACAAGCCCCTTTCACACTGCACGTCGGACCAGCAATATTCCCGGAACATTGCCGGGTCACCTTCTGTGTGAAAGCAACCACGTCCCGGAATTGATTACCGAATTGAACCCGGGTCGGGGCTCTAGTAACATTGCAGTATTCGACCCGGGAGGAGCGCTGAGTGAACAAAAGCCAAAACTAATGCCACGTGTACGTAGTTATCGTGCGACTCCTAGAGCTTGTTTTTTCAGTAATACAACCCTGCAGTGCCAGAAGAGCTCGTCGGTGTTTTAAACGCAGAGAGTGTTCGTATACAAAAAAAAACTAAAATTAAACAAGCAGAAATGTGTGCAAACTGGACACAAGTCGAGACCACGGAGCTCCTTACTATCCGCGCTGAAGCTGAGATCGCTCGCCGTTATACGTCACATCCGGATGTCACGTGTCAACTCGACCTGGGACCGTTAAGCGTTGTGTGTGAAAGCGCGCATATTACGGTATTTTGCTGGCAGTGTGAATGGACCAAATCTAGCGGCCCAGGAACAAATGCTGGGTCGCATTATCCGTGTATTTGCCGGAATCGCAGTGTGAAAGGGGCTACAGAAACCGATCGGTTCGTGTCTTAAGATATCAATGTATCGTCACGACCAGCAGGGTTTTTGTGCATGTCTAAGCCATAGACCGTTAAAAAATATAGACTACGCAACATCATCCATTTCCGCTTGGCCGATTTGAAGCTTTCAGGCGGCCTGCATGGCGCCGACATCTGGGGACCGAAGTTGTGCAGTAGAGCGCAGGAAGTACAGTCGCGATATCAAAAGCCCGCCCACACTCTCACAGATGCAGAACAATTAATTATGTTGGTGTGAAATAAACAGTTATGGAAATGTAGAAATTAAAGCTAAAGCTCCAATCTGCTCCCAAAAATCCTGAAAAAGTCCATTAGTGCCTCAGTGACAACTTCTGTCAGAGAAGACGTCGATCTCAGCTGTCAATCATGACGTCACACCCCCCGTTTTTATAGCATCCAATAACTAACTAGAACTAAACTTATTTTAAAAACGAACACTTGAAATTAAATCATCGTGATGATAACTACCTTCAGTGACATACACTAACTTTGGGGGGAAATATTTGAAGTGTAATTTTATTGTTTAGTTTATCTCGCGTCCATTAGAAAACACAGAGGGGCGGCTATACTGGGACCGGTCACTGGGGGGGCGATAGAGGCGCGAAAGCTTCAGTTTCTGAGAGGAGTGCTGCAGGCTTGGTCTAAGCATTTCTTTTTTTTACTGTCATAGAATTGTTACCCATTGACATACATTATACGAGCAACGGTTGAAGTTAACAATCTTCTTTTGTGTTCAGCTGAAGAAACAAACAAACCTACAGCACTGGGGGTAAGCAGATAAACGTTACAATTTCCTTTTTGGGTGAACTATCCCTGTAAGGCTCCTGTCGTTGCTCTCTCTCTAGGTTCCGACTCTTGTAGTAGCGTAGGTTCCTCCACGGGTTCGCTCTCTCGATCCCAGCCTCCCTCCATGGCCTACCCTTCTGCCGCCAGCGCTAGTACCGGTGTTTCCTATAAGCCGCCGGCGTCTACGGCTAGCGCTAGCTACTATTTGCTTCCCCTGGAAGCCGCAGGGATACCGGCCGGAAGTATCCTGGTCAACCCGCACACAGGTTGGTACCCGCTGTGCAGCGACTGCTCTGGATACGCATGTCTTTACATCCTCCACTAACCCTGATCCTAACTGTGTCTCTCAGACTGTCCTTCATAAACACTGATGCGGTGGGATTTAACGGTGCATTACTGGTCGGGTTTTATCTTCTTCTGAAAGGTCAAAGTCTTAAACGGATGCTCTGTAAATCTTTTATTTTAGTAATCAAAAATCTTGTCTAAATTATTGAAATCATTTAAAATAATGTATAAAATAAAATAAATAAAAAATTGGGGCACTATGAAATACCTTTTGATTTTGTCTTTTTTTATTATTTTATTCAACACTCTGGGCTTTCCTTTTGTTAATTTTACCGTTTAATAAAATTTTAATAATCAAAAAAGTTAATTATATTCTGATCAGGTGAATTCATAAAACTTTAACAAAGTTAAAGTAAAAAAAGTATATATTGTTTAATATAGAGTAATAGGGACTTATGATTTCTGTTTTGTTTTCAGAAATTCAGAAATTGTGAATGATTGTTAAAACTTGTCGGGATTTATGATTTCAAGACAAAATTATTCATTTATAGAACAGCAAGTTTATTAAAAGTACAATTTTTAGTGCCCTTTAAAAATTTGTATTTAAATTCATAAAATTAACTTTTGTTCTTTCTTTTTTTACAATAACAGTTTTTTTTTTTTTTTGAGAGAGAGATTTTGTTTCTGGATTTATGATTTAATAGAAATGATTAAATTATGAAACAAACAGTTTATTGCAAGTAAAAATGTTTAGGGCCCTGTGAAATACATTTTAGTCTTTTTTTTTTTCTTTTTTTAAATTTCGGGATTTTGTTTTAATTGTTTAACTATTTTTTTTAAAGGTTTTTTGTACAGATTTTTTAAAATTGTTTAGAAATAATTTAATAATCTAAAAGCACATCTAATCCATTGAATTCATAAAACTTTAACAACCTTATTAATTTATCAAGGCGCTATGTTTTTTATTGATTTATTTTGAGTTTTATGATTTAATGAAAAATGATCAATTATAAAACATCAATATTATTAAAAGATACATTTTTAGGGCCCTGTGAAATATGTTTTAGTTTTTTTTTACTTGTTTTGTTTAGTCTTTCTGGATTTCTTTTTAATTGTTTATTTAAAATGTAATAATCAAAACGCAAGTCTAATCAATCAAATTCATAAAACTTGAACAATAATACAATACTTTTAAAATAATAGTAAAAACATGTTTTGTTTTTTACAATAATAGGGCCCTCTGATTTGTATTTATTTATTTTCAGAATTCTTTTCTGCACATTATTAAGTCATAAAAGATGGAAAAACAGTGCCCCAAAATCTCCTCTTCATAGTGATCATGAAGAAATATAAACACTTTCATCTTCAGTCAGCGACTGCATCCACAATGCCCTGCTGGGAAACTCCTAATGGAGCAATTTGTGATGTGTCCAGGGCCAGACGGACGTGTAAAGTATTGCCTCGTTGGAGACCTTAAAATATGCATGCGGCTGCTAGGTCACGTTATATCGCCAGCTCTAATGCATTTACACCAGTAGCACCGTCTGTAATTGCTTATTGACCTCTTTTAAAGAGTTTGCCGATGGGAAACGTCTGTCTTCTGTGGAGGAAGTGTGCTTGTGTTCAGGAGCTCATTGCCTTCTTATGAGCTGCATTTGTCATCATTTACAGGTTTATTCTCAGACTTTAGCTCCTAGTACTGTTCATCAATGAGCACTAAGTCAATTTATTTGTAAAGCACATTCACTACAGCTTCACAGAAAATTATGATGTTTATTAATATAGCTACATTTTGCGACAGTTTAAGCAATTATGCAGATTTGTGGCCTGTTGCACAAAGCTGGTTTCAGTTACCCAGGTAAGTTTGAGATTAGTTTGAGCAAACTCTGGTTTTTCGGGCTCAAGAAGGTGGGTTGGTTTTTCTCAGTGTTCATCATCATGGTAACTTACACTACACGGCTAACCTGCTCTGAGCCGGTTTTATTCTGGGTTAGAGATCGCAAACCCAAACTGGACCAATCAGCTGCAAGTAAAGATGCAATAAAGCCACACCCCCTGTATCTCTCGTTCCAAATTAAAGTTGTTTATAATGAGACAGCTTTTTTTGTGCATATTTTGGTGCTAATTATTTATTATATCTATATTATATGAATTATAATCACTTTGAATTCCCTTATGTTCACATAAATATTATTAAGTAGCCAGAAAGTAATATAAATATAATACATGCATACATAATAATATACAGTGTGTATTAATTTGAGCTCTTTGTGAACCTATAATTATTAGGCGTATTTCTTTATTCACATCATGCATTGATATAGTCAGATATTCTTTCATCTGCCTTCTCAAACTGAAGTGTTTATTCCTGACTTGTAAACGCATTTAATTTCATGATAATTTTCAAAACGATCTCTCAGTCTTCAGAGGAGAAGTGAATCAAACGGACGCTGTGATTGGCTGTTTGCCGCACGTGTCACACTTCCAGGTGCACGCGCTTCAGAGTTAACCGATATCTCTGAGTTGACAGAGAACGTTTATACCGAGCTTTGAGAAACGGTTGATCTTGATCTAAACCAGGTTGGATTTATCTGGATTTGTCAACTCTAAACCTATCCTGAAACTCACAGCTAGCTTCATGCAACAGGCCTCAGCTGTTTGGCATTGAGACACGTGCTGTAAATCTACTTACAATCCTCTTGACTGATCTCAGGTCAGCCTTTCCTGAACTCTGACAGCAGTGCTGTTGTCTACAACCCCAGCATGACATCACAGGCCTCCAGGTGTCAATCATCTGTAGCTCCGCCTCCAGCCGCTCACCAGCCCACCAATCACGTCATGTCACAGGTGAGTTTAGCATCGCTGATGTTTACAAACGAATTCAGTGGTTTGATTGGGTGTTCAGAGGCAGTCTTTAGGTTAGATGTGATGGATTATGGGATGTGTTTAATGCTTGTCTTTTATGTAAAACCTAATGAAGGATTAATATAATGGGTTTATTTAAGGAGGATGGGAACTACTCTTAAAAATAAAGCTTCCAAAGAGGGTTTTTTGTTTTGTTTTTTACAGCGATGCCATAGAAGAACCGTTTAATATATATATATATATTTTTTTTTTAGGGGAAATATTTTAAGAAAATCAGTGTAAAAAATAAATAAATAATAAGATTAAAATAAAATGAAGAAAATCAGTGTAAAAAATAAATAAATAATAAGATTAAAATAAAATAAACAAACACATTATAAATACATGCATAATAAACATATTGAAATAAATAAACAAATTAAAATGCATAAATAAAAAATATTAAACTAAATAGAAAAATAGATTACACTACTAATTTTATATACAGAATTTGATATTAATATATGAATAAAATCAATAAAAAAAGTTTATTATAAAATAGGTTTTTATTTATTTAAATATATTTATAAGATAGTTAAAATAAAACATAATCTGATTAAAATAAACAAATAAATCACACTCAGTACAGTACATTAGCGAGTAGAACAAAATCTTAATAAATACATTAAAATAACATAAAAAATAAATTAAAATACATAAATAAAAGCTAAATAGAAAAATAGATTACACTATACATTTAATATAAATAATTTAATATTAATAAATGAATAAAATAAATAATTTAAAAAATAATAATAAAATATAATTTTAATAAAAAAGCTGATTTAAATAAACAAATAAATCATATACAGTACAGTATATATTTTTTTAATATATTTTCAACATACTATTTATAATATACACTTTTTCACAGTGCGAATTGGATCTTTTATACATCATTTTTTGATGCCTTTTAAATGTTATGATGGGGTCCCTCACATGAGGATGATTTTATATGTACATATAGTGTGTGGGTCCGTGGCATCTAAAATATTGAATCCCCTGATGTAAAGAATCTCTATGGATGTTAAAGGTTCTTCAGGGAATCATCAATGCCAATAAAGAACCTTTATTTTTTATATATTGTAGGATTGACAAATGAATCTGTTTATCAGTGTCATTGACCGATTACCTGCACTCGTGGAGTTTATCAAAACTAACACGGATTGAGCACGTTCTCTCTTGATGCTTTGACTTTTTCCATTCTGTACATCTGGGACTAAATCCCTTTCCTTCCTCTGTGTGTTTCCTCTTCCTGCTCTGTCTTCTTCAGCCTCTCTGGTCTGTCCAGCCGCCCGCTCTGCCCGTCCAGAACTCTACGGTGTCTTACCCACCGATCCTCTCAGTGTCTCCTAACCAGCAGCTCACTGTGGTACCTACATCTCTCTCTCTCTCTCTCTCTCTCTCTCTCTCTCTCTCTCTCTCTCTCTCTCTCTCTCTCTCTCTCTCTCTCTCTGTCTCTCTCCCTCTCTCTCTGTCTCTCTCTCGCTCTCGCTCGCTCTCTGTCTATCTATCTAGATCAGCTCATGACCACATCTCATTTGCATAGTCGTGCATATCTCAACTTCTTGACTTTCACCGTTGTTCACACTTCACCACTGTCAATCCCCTATTATATATACATTTATATATACTGGGTGTTCAAACCCATCAGGACTCAGTCGGACACGCATCATAACCTCTTTTCTTGACCTCCCTCAGCCAGTAAACATCCCTTAATGACTAATTAAAAGAGTGGGAGAAGCTTTGAATAATTCATGGAGGAACAGATGCTGGAATTAATATTCTATGAATAGAAAAGCGTCTTGTCTCTTCCCATTTCTAATGGGCCACACAAAGCAAATTCATACAGCCTAATAGTTACAGGAAGTCATTTCTACATACGCTTTTGCACAAACTTTAGTGATGATGTGCTTTGGCCGTCTAGATAGTAACATAAATTTGAACTAACTAACATATACTATATTGCCAAAGGTTTGGGGACGCCTGCCTTTACATGAACATGAACTTTAATACCATCCCATTGTTAATCCGTAGGGTTTAATATGGAGTCGGCCCACCCTTTGCAGCTCTAACAGCTTCAGCTCTTCTGGGAAGGCTTTCCTCAAGGTTTAGGAGTGTGTTTATGGAGATTTTTGCCCATTCTTCTTGAAGCTCTTTTGTGAGGTCAGGCACTGATGTTGGACGAGAAGGCCTGGCTCTCAGTCTCCGCTCTAATTCATCCCAAAGCTGTTCTATCGGGTTGAGCTCAGGACTCTGTGCAGGCCAGTCAAGTTCCTCCACACCAAACTCACTCATCCATGTCTTTATGGACCGACACTTTGTGGACTGGAGCGCAGTCATGCTGGGACAGGAAGGGGCCGTACCCAAACTGTTCCCACAAAGTTAGGAGCATGAAATTGTCCAACATATCTTGGTATGCTGAAGCATTAAGATTTCCTTGCCAAGCCCAACCCCTGAAAAACAACCCCAAACCATAATCCCCCCTCCACCAAGCTTTACACTTGGCACAATGCAGTTAGGCAAGTCCCGTTCTCCTGGCAACCGCCAAACCCAGACTCGTCCATGGGATTTGCAGACAGAGTGATTGTTCACTCCAGAGAATGGCTGTTTTCCAACCTATCAATTTGTTATAATCCCACTAACAGTTAAGCGTGGAATATTTAGTAGTGAGGAAATGTCAGGAATAGACTTATTGCACAGGTGGCGACCTATCACGGCCCCACGCTTGAGTTCACTGAGCTCCTGAGAGCGACCCATTCTTTCACTAATGTGTGTAGAAGCGTCTGCAGGCCTAGAGCTTGATTTATACACCTGTGGCCATTAAGTGATCGAACACCTGAACTTAATGATCTGGAGAGGCGTCCCAATACTTTTGCCAGTATAGTGTACTTGTGTCAAGCAGCTTCACAGTAATAAACAGGAAAATAAGAGAGTCAATGACTGTTTACATGCACCCTCATAATGCGATTATAATGAGATTCCCAATGTAAACCCAATACTTAGATAAAATTGATGCAGATAAGCTCATAATCATAGCAACCATAATCATAGTCAAATGTGGCATGTGCTGTTTTTAATCACGCATAAGTGTCGTTATAATTCAGTTCAATGTTAATTCTGTTTAACTTCATTAATGATGAAATAAAATATTTTGTCAGCAGGATAACCTGAGTGCCCAGTTCAGTCACATGATGATGGTCCGGCAGGCTTCGGCGGACACCCGTGATGCTCACGCAGCCGTTTACCCGTCACCCGTGTCACTACAGACCACTCCACCACATCAGGCCGGATACATGATGCCCTCGCCAGGACAAAATGTGCCCGCGTCCGCATACCCTGCACCACACGCATCCAATCAGCAGCAGCAGAGCTTCATCCAACAGCAGGTGTGACACGAAAACTGCACCAGCACGTGTTCTGTCCCAATACAAACACAAACATTTGTGCATTTGTGTTCTGCCCATAGACTGTAAAAAAAAATATGGATGTATTGACCGTGACGTCACCCATAGGATTTCGATAAGCCGTTTTGAATTGTAAAGTAGAGACGAGCTTGCCGTCGCCATCTTGGCAACGCGTCATCGCGAGTCACTCCCGGATAACAGAAAATGGGCGAAGATGCAGGACATGGGCGGAGCTTAGGTGACACCATGACTATAGACAGCGGATAAATGGCAGTCCACCTGTCACTCAAAGTGGCCA
The DNA here is from genome assembly GCF_024679245.1 of Pseudorasbora parva. Classification (NCBI taxonomy): domain Eukaryota; kingdom Metazoa; phylum Chordata; class Actinopteri; order Cypriniformes; family Gobionidae; genus Pseudorasbora; species Pseudorasbora parva. The sequence goes on from NC_090176.1 coordinate 50,272,905, forward strand.
CGCCCTTAATTATGCAGAACTTTAAGGCTTTATAAAATATAAACAACAATAAAAATTCACCCCCCTCATAGTTGTCATGAAAACCAAAAGTTGTACCATGCTGTAAACATGATGTTTTCTGCTGTAAAGTTGGATTTTTTTACTAGACATTAAGAAATCATGTTAATTTCAAATACTTCTATCACTGACAACAGTAGTCCGGCCAGGATATTGTCATTATAAAGTTGTTGTCGCAGCCCTCAACTGATGTTGATGTTGACATGTTGTGTTTTGGCCTGAAGCTCCGCCCTCCACCTATCGACCAATCACGATGTCATTAGTTTTTCGGCATCCGGGTTGCCAAAATTGCTCTAGTTACCACAGCGCAGATCTACAAACATTCCTGCTGATCCTGCAGCCAATCTGGCAACCTCGAGTCAGGGGGAGGGGGAGGGGGATACACCGCTCTACAGTCATTGGAAAGTGATTGCAGTACCAGTTTTGGCCACAATCTTACATACACTTGCTTTAATTAGCTTTTTGTTTTTATTCCATGGTGGAAAAAAGTTCTTATAAATATCTAAATCATTTAATCCAATTTTTTGGCACAAGTTCCTGAACATGATGAATGATGGGATACACGTAGACTCAAATAAGCATTATTAGAGAGAGTCTAGATTTACTGTGGGTTAAGGGCACTGAGTTTTGTGAGTACAGACCCATCTTGATGGTCCTGAAATGGCAGACCTCGGCTGTCATGGATTCAGTTATTGTATCTGCGTTTTGTGTGATGCAGAAGGTACATCACTGAAGTTCATGTCATCTCATTCTTGTTCACAGATGCCGCCGTGTTACTGTTCACCCAGCCAGTACGCCGTGTCTGGACAGCCGTACCGACCTGTGGGCTCGGTGCCTTACAGTGGCCCACAGAGTCAGATGCCCCCTGCGCCCACACAGCCGACAGGTAACTCTACACACATAATGCACTACAATACACTCAAATGCACACACATGCACTCAAATGCACACATGAACACACATGCACTCAAATGCACACATGAACACATGCAATCAAATGCACACATGAACACACATGCACTCCAATGCACACACAAGCACATGCATCCACACACATGAAAACACATGCACTCCAATCCACACACATGAACACACATGCACTCCAATCCACACACAAGCACATGCATCCACACACATGAAAACATATGCACTCCAATCCACACACATGAAAACACATGCACTCCAATCCACACACATGCACTCAAATACGCTCACACAACCACACAAATGCTCTCAAATGCGCACAAGCTTGCACACATGCTCTCATATGCACACACATCCACATACATGCTTTCACATGCACACGCATCCACACACATACACGCATCCACACACATACACACACACACTTACATGGACACGCATGCACACACTTGCATGCACACACTTGCATGCATACACCTGGACATACATCCACACACATGCACACACACACACTTACATGCACACGCATGCAATCACACACTTGCATGCATACACCTGGACATACATCCACACACATGCACACACGCACACTTACATGCACACGCATGCACACACACACTTACATGCATACACCTGCACTCACATGAACGCACATGCACACGCATCCACACACATCTACTCACATGCACACACATGCACACACACACACATTTGCGTGCATACGCATGATCCAACTAGCATTAAGCTGCAATATCGTCACCTACTATGTTGGGGTGTCAACCATGATTTGCGATGTTCTCATGTGTAGTATTTCATGGTTATTGTCAATAATGGTACATTACGTTACTCCTAAAAGCAACTGTGTGCAAGTATACCTGGTACAAAAGCTGTTTAAATACAAAGAGTGATCAAGCCAGATATTGATTTGATTTAGATTAAAAAAAGTTAATTGATTAAATCTATTCATTAATTTGAAAGCAGTCTTCACAAGGGCTTTTCCATTGGTAGCAGTGTAGATACATGACACTCAGCTCACACAGAAGTCAAACTAAGCAGATTTCCATTGCTCAGTCCTTCTTCTGGTTAAGTGGATTATAACAAGATTTGCAAAAGGAATATTTGGGATTCTAGAATCGATATGTGCTACTGGCACACTAAAGGCGGAAAACAAACTGGTGTGACGTCAATTTAAACAAAATCAGGCCAAAACAAAGTTGGTTTCAGGAGTCCGAAACCGGCTGGTGGTGAGAGAAACAACACTTGCTTTCATCCATCAATGCATCAGTTCACAGGAGGCAGTTTTACCTCCATCTCTTTGAGCTCATGTTGATTTTAGTTTGTGTTAATAGCTGGGCCGCTCGATGTGCTTGTTCTTTATCCACACTCTCTCGGTGTGCATTGTTGTATGTATGTTGCACATGCACAAAGATTGTCGCAGGGGATCGCAGGGCGCTCGCAGCGTTTGGCCATTTGAACAGACAGAGTTTTGATTTCGCCATAGTTTCCTTCAGTGCTATTCAGCGTCCTGCGTGCGGTGACATGTTTTACTGGATTGAACTGGAAAAGCTTTCTGCTTAACCCCTTAACTGTCACGTCCCGATGGCGGGACGCCTGGCACTCTTTTTTTTAATCACCTTTTCTTCATATAATATTGTCATAAATTAGATATCATTCGAAAGCTTACGAACTCAAATTTCTTCCTGTGAAAACCGTTTTAAAAACAGACGTTGCGTTACCATGGAAACGGTACTCTAAATTCTTCTGGCGGGCTCCTCCCCTAGTGGGCGGTGTCATGTTTCATAGTACGGAATGTATTTTAACTACTTTAAAAATCAAAATCTTTTCTAATCTTGACAAAACACATATCATTGTAAAGGTCTGAGTCTCAAGGTTCCATATTTGGTGTCTGTTTTATGATTGAAGTGATATTTGGACAGAAATTTACAGGAAAATGCATCAAAAAAACAATGGAAATTGAATGACACCCGGTGGCTATTTTTGGTATAGCGCCTAAACAAAATATCATGGGGACTTCAATTTTTGTGATATCAACTTCAAATTTGGAACACAACTTGGTTAGACATATGGCCTTGGTTTTATAGTATGTTTTTTTTTTTACAGTTTTTAGAGTAAAACAATTTTTGTAAAATATATATTTTATATTTATAAAAAATATTTAGTACTGTAATTTTCATTTTTGGTAAATTTAAACTTCCATTACTTTTTCATTCTTTCATATTTTGAAATGCTTTCACTTCGGCAATAATCTGCTGAGTGTCTGCTTTAAATCAAGACCAAACTCAAGTCTATATTATATTATTGAATTACAGCCCTTTAAGTTTGGATAGTGCATTTTTGTGACTATTCTAAAAAGGGGGTGACCGTTAAGAGGTTTAAATATCATGCTTTGAATATCGGCTCCTTTGAGAAGCGTGAGGGGAACTCAGAGCTGTTGTGATGTTACGTTCTGGAGCTTTGCAGTGTTTTTTCGCGAGCTGATGGTCATCGTGAGTCCTGTCGGAGCGGCTGAATGCGGGGCCGAGGCACTGTCTGAGACGCCCTACGATTCTCACAGTGAACCGGTCTCTTTTCCAGCCCCTCACTCCTCCTCGAACATTGGATCAAGCTGCGTCTGAGTCGTCTTTATTCTTCCTTCTGCGAGGTCACATGATCGCGTTGACTTTCACACAACATTAAGCCTTCAATGCCTGTGGTGTTTGCATAAAATGTTGAACATGTGTCCTTTTTTTGGGGTCAGTTCCTGGAAGTTTGCTGTCATTTTAATGGTCTACCAGTCAAGTTAAGTTTTTAAAAATGTTTTTTGAAAGAAGTCTCTGCTGCTCTCCAAGGCTGCCTTTATTTGTTCAGAAATATTGTAAAAATTATGAAATATTATTATAATGCAAAACGGATGTTCTCTATGTGAAATATATAGTAAAATGTAATTTTTTCCTGTGATCAAAGCTGAATTTTCAGCATCATTACTCCAGTCTTCAGTGTCACATGATCCTAATATGAGTATTTATTATCAATGTTGGAAAAAGTTGTGCTGCTTCATATCTCTGTGGAAACTGTGATACATTTTTATTTTCAGGATTTTTTAATGAGTAGAAAAGAACAGGATTTATGCAAAATTATAAATGTCTTTACTGTCACTTTTGGCTGCAATTTAATGCATTATTGCTGAATAGAAGTTTTAATTTCCCTTTTTAAAATCTTAAATCCTTAAAGGCGTCAAAAACTGGCTTTAAATTTTTTATACTGTTGTCTGAGGTAAACTTATGACTGTGTTTACATTCAATAACATCATAATGAATAAGTAATAGGCTATTTTCTACACTGGTTTTGAGGCTCTCTCCTGCAACGCTCAGTTTTTATGGGTGTGCCGCACTGGAGACTTGGAAGTAAACGGCCACAGCTATGATTGGAGAAGATTTGCATATTTAATGAGCTTCAGCTCCCCTGTCAGTTCACGTGAGGGATTGTTTTGAAAGCGTGTGGGGGAAAGGCAACCGGAATGATTCGTCCACAGGGCTCGCAAACGTCTTTAACTAACAAACACAATGATTTATCTCTCATCCACCCGCAATTGATTGGAATGTTAATTTTTTATTACTTGTCCCACTCGATCGGTGAATATAACCGCAAACCACACACAAACACACACAAATTTTTCTCTCATCCACCTGCAATTGATTGGAATGTAAATTTGTTATTACTTGTCCCACCCGATCGGTGAATATAACCGCAAACCACACACAAACACACACACATGCGCACAAGCCTCACTGCAGAGTCAGCCAAATCAGCATGATCAAAAATACAAATCGCGGAAGTTTTCCTTAAATTATCAAGTCAAGAGAGTGACCAACGCGCATCACGAAATGAATGTTATTTCACTCTTTAATCCTAACCGGCCTGTTCTGTTAGACATGTACAGATAATCAATAGGTATCAAATGATCTGTTATAATACAATACTATCACTTATAAAAAAACATGTTTTACTCACATAACTATGTTGCTTCATTCTTTCATGTGATCTCATCCTGTCTGCAAATCCAGTCTCTTGTTTACAAAAGAATCTGTGGTTAAATGAAGGAACAGACGCACAATGTCTTCCCCTCGTGAGTTGGATATTCATTCAAAATAAAGTTCAACCATGCATTCATAGTAATTGAGTCGGAAGGAAGCTTATGCAGCGACTGTGTTCTTCCATAACCAAGCATTATCTTGCTATCTTCGGCATGTTTATTTCTCTGTAGCGCAATCCGTTTAGCTCCACGAGTCGGTGGGCGGAGCTACAGAATCAGGCGTTGTTCTTATTATGTTGAGGCGCTGCTTCACCACACGATGACGTCAAGGGTCGACATATTCTGAGATCGATCGATTTCTGGGCCTGGTGTCTGTTAAAGCTTTTCTTTGACTGACAAGGAAGTTTTCAGCTCTGAAACTTAAAGGATATTCTTATATCACAATGACCTTTTATAGACCAAAGGCTGAATGAAAAGTTGATTACTCAATTCATAACCCCTTTAAACTTTTGAATGGTAGTGTATCACGGTTTGTACAAAAAAAATGAAGCCATTTCTTGAGCAGCAATTCAGTATATTACAATGATTTCTGAAGGATGATGTGACACCTTTGACCAGCAGTGTGTATCACATTATAGTTGTTGTTGTTTTTTCTTTTTCAGGAAATTCAATAAAATGTTTAAGCAGTCATGTCGTAATGTCTGTTTTATAATATGCTGAATGAAATCCTGTCGTGCATCAGATCAGAAGATTTGTATCATATTAATAAATGAGTGTAAAAACGACTTCATGAAACCAAAGTCTCAAAACAAATGGTTCAGACTCCTGTTGGGTTTAAAGTCAAGAGACTGTCTAATTTTTCATCTCTGATGAAAAAAACAGAACTGTGAATAATGTGTACTTTTACTAGAAGTGTGTTTAATTTGCACCAGAAAGGGAAATGAGGAGTAATGTCTGATTTGGAAATCAAACCCTTCAGAAGTTCCTGAGATCTGAGACTGAAAACCTGCAAGTGCAGCTTAATTGCGTGAAAAACCTCTTCTATACCTGCTCGCTCAGCCAAAGCCAGAGTGTTTAATATTATATTCCCATCATGCTCTGCTTCTAAGTGGAGGTGAGAGAATAGACCTAAAATAGCACGCGTTCACCATCTCCTCGCCGCGGGCTGTCCGTTTCTTTTGTCCCACTTCTGGGCTAAATTGATTGCCGTCCCTTTGGCCAAGAGCCAGCAGAAATTGAAAACGCCCTCCTCCCGCAGGGAGAGTGTGTTTGATAGCGTCACAGAGTTACACGCTCCCCCAATAACCTTGACACAAATGCAAATTATCCTGCCTCATAATGGGCCGTTTTCTGCTTGCCGTACGTGTAAATTACCGTCTTACATGTAGAAGCTTTTAAAGGCGTAACGAGGGCACCCATTATGCAAGCTATTGTCTTTTGGGGAGCGTGTGCTCTGATAATGAGAGGCTATTTAAAGGCTGGTTTGGTGAGATCATCAGTGATTTAAAGTGTTTAGATGGGAAGGGTATCATTAGCTAATCCAGCTCTTATGATCGTATGATCGTCTCCTGTGATCTTGTCTTACTAAATATTTATGAACAAAGTAAAGAACCTGGTTGTCATTTTGAATTGTGGTCTGAGTTTAAATCTCATATACTGTAAATAAAGTGACACATTATTTATCAACTGAGAAGTAGGAGGTGTGTGATTATTGGAAAAAAAATGCAATATTTTCTGTCATTTTATTGATAATTAGACGATATTTTGCTGAGTGCGTTATTGTGCTAGTACCTTAAGGACTGCTCAAAGATTTTGAAATTCTGTGCGGTGTTTAGTTCACAACAGTGACAGAAATCAGATTTTCCAATAAGTTAAAATCGTTTTTTTACCTTTTTATTGACATTTTTACCTTTATAAGGCCATTTTTCTAGCCTAATTTAATCTATGCATCCTCTTTTGTGTCACAATTCTTACATTTAATTAATAAATTCAATTATAATAATAACACACAATAGGGCTGTTACCAATCCAATTAAATCAGTATCAACAAAATTCATTTTTGCATCTGAAGTGGATTTAGATCATTTGCACACAGTTTAATGAGCTCAGATGGACATGGATGTGTTTAACCTGCACTTACAAATGCAGAAATAATGTCTGTGTTTTAAACATAAAATGTTGAATACTGATATTTTTAAAACATGAAAAAATACTTTTACATTTTAAATTAAAACTGCCAGTAGGTGCAGCAAGACACTGTTAATGAGTGAGTCATTGAGATTCAACCGATTCATTAAAACGGCTGATTCATTAAGGGACAAATAATTTGACCGTATTAATGAGTGCGTCATTGAATCATTCACGCAACCAATTCATTCAAACGGCTGATTCATTCTGGGACAAAGCATTTGACCGTCTTAAAGGAACACTCCACTTTTTTTAAAATTAGGCTCATATAATAAAATTAAAAATTAAAGAAATAAATGCATTTATCTTAAAATGAAATAAATTAGATAGCATAAAGATGAGAAGCAGAAGTCACATGCATATTGTGGTGGCAGAAAAACTGATAACAGATGGAGGAAAACGAGTGGAATCCATGTGATAATGGGTAAAAATTAGAGATGCACCAGCCGATTTTCTTTGTCTTGGAAGTAATGTAAACACAGTCGATTATGTCTTCAATGAAGACAGAAATAAAACGCTCGTGAAACAGTATATTGTATCCGTGCAGCTCTTAAAGTGACAGTAGTCTAATATTCCTGTCTGCGATTTAATGTTAATCAAACAACAAAAGATAACAAAAATCACTCGCTGATTTTGACAAAATTGGATTAATATGCATTTATACAGTGAAAAATATGCAGTGCTGTTTTAGATTTGTTTGCTTTGTCTGTACCTGGAAACTGTTAAACAAAACTAAAAAAGTTTATTTCATATGTAGCTTTGTTCTGATGTATTAATGTTGGCCTTCCTGTTAAATGGATCCACATGTGCATTAGAAATAATTTGATGCAGCTAGTATAACTTAATGTGTGTGTGTGTGTTTATTTGCAGTTAATAGGGAGCATAATGTATAAACCCTATTGTTGCAGCATGAAATCATATTTAAACCTATTACATTTTACATATAACATTTAAACCAATTGCGAGTTTATATCTCTCAGTTTGGACTTCATATTTTAAAATTGCGATTTTTACATCACAATTGTAAGGGAAAAAAGGCCGAAAATTTAGTTTAAGTCTTAGGATTGTCAGATATAAACAAAAACAAAAAAGTCTGAATGGTGAGATATAGTTTTACAGTTGCTTTTGAGTATAGCTATATCAATATTAGTTAACATTGTGTGAAATCGCATTGTTAGTGTTGCATGGTTTTATGTAGATTATGTTTGTATTTTACCTAGCAAAGAGCATTGAGCTGCATATTATGTATGAAAAGTGCTATACATATAAATAAATAATCATTTGAATTACCAGAGATTGAAAATGAAATGTTGTTTTGTAAGTGGACAGTAAAGTTAATGGCTATTTCTGCCACTTTAGTTCTGTTTGACTACATGTATATGCTATTGAAGTGCTTGCATTGATGTGTTTTCCTGTACGTTCCTTCAGGTTACCAAACTGTGATGCCAAATCAGCAGCAGAACTACCAGATCCAGCCGCCACAGAATCAGACGCTGGTCAGCAGCCAACACAGCAATATGGGAAGTCAGATGCAAGGCATGATGGTCCAGTATCTGTCAGTACCATCTTATCAGGTGAATACTGCATTCTGGGAACACGTAATGGACTCATCACAGAGCTGCTCATTATGACACATTAGTGATTAAAGAGCTGTCGCATGATGAGCAGTTTAATTTCTTCTGTGTCAGGTGTCTGTGCCTCCAGGAGCCCCGGCTGTGCCGCAGCAGACGTACCAGCAGCCCGTCGTCAGCCATGCGCCCGTGCCTGCGTCCAACATTCAGGTCTACTACAGCATCGTACCTCCTAACCAACAGAGCGCCGTCAGGTATGGCCGTCTTGAGCTGATTCACACTGACACACTGCAAAAAATGCTTTTCTTACTTAGTATTTTTGTCTTGTTTCTAGTCTAAATATCAAAAAAATCTTACATTAAGAAACAATAATTAGGCAAGGAAAAAATATTGTCTTGTTTTGGGGGAAATAACTCAAAATGAAGAGAGTTTTTGCTTCAAATAACCTAAATAATCTGCCAATGGGGTGAGAAAAATAATCTTGTTTTCTGTTTGTATTAAGATTATTTTTCTCACCCCACTGGCAGATTATTTAGCTTATTTTAAGCAAAAACTCTCTTAATTTTGAGTTATTTTTTCTCAAAACAAGACGATATTTTTTACTTGTCTAGTTAAAGGGGGGGTGAAACACTCAGTTTCAGTCAATCTTGAGTACCTGTAGAGTAGCATTGCATCCTTCATATCGCCAAAAAGTCTTTAGTTTTATTATATTTATAAAAGAAATATAGGCTGTACCGAGTCTTTCCGGAAAAAACCGAGCACCTGGAGGCTTATCGTGTGGGCGGAGCTAAAGAATGACGAGAGCGCACAAAGCGGTGACGTCCTCAAGCGTGGAGAAGAAAAGGTTACCCTAAATAAACCATGGCTATCAATCAGATTCAACTAATACAGATAATGATCCAGAAATAAATTGAACAGGAGAAACAGCAACAGCAGGACGTCCGTCTCTGTGGTTTGGACTGTATTTAGTGGCCTGTCAACATTTGTGTGTCTTTACTCGCAGTTTATGAGGACATGATTCGGTTTATGGACTATTGTATGCGACTAAACCTTAGCAGTAGCAAGCAAAACGGTTTTGCACGTAAGACTAGTGTAACGTTATACAGAACAACAATGGAGTCCGTTAGCGCATTTGAATGACGAAGCACGCTTTGTGAGAACACTAGGTTTATGTTTGGGTGGTTTTACAATAAACAAACTGACATAGGGGTCAGCTAAACAAATGTATTTAAACACACACCATAGATCGCATGCTCCATTGATAAATTAACTAACGTTATACACGATCGTGTTGTTTACTGATGTTTACTTACGCGACGATAGCCAACAACAGACATTTGAAGCAGTTTTACTCACCGGCTGCTTCCAAAGCAGGACCGAACCTTTATCGCTGGGACCGCTCTGTCAAAAACACACTTCTTTGGTATGATTTGGTGAAGTCCTGACAGCAGTGAACGGTGGAGATCCACTTTGCGACGCGACTGATGCGATGTTGTGAAGCTTCCCGTCATTTCTGCGTTCAAATCGGTTCAAATGCAGCGCTGCCTTCCAGAATGCTGTGCTGAAGCGTTGAAGTCGCTCGACGTCACCCATAGGAATAAAGTGGAGCGCGGCGCGCCACATAAGTCTTCACGGACGAGTGGATCTGCACCTGAGCGAGTGTTTATGGGCGTGCATTTCCTCTCTCTCCCTCTAGTCACGCGCGCGCACCCTACCGGGAGAAGAGCCCGTACGGCCCATACAAGGACCTTTCGGTCTATTAACGTCAAGCCGACCCGCACTCGAAAAAAACTCTCCGAAACTTGTGAGAAACCGGAAGGAGTATTTTTGACACAGAAATTATATTAAGTATAATTTTTATTTTTGAGTATTTTTGTCCAACATTAGTTTTTGAAACTTTGTCCATGTTTAGGATGGGAATCCAAGTCGTTAACAGTGTAAAAAGCTCAGTATGCATGAAACAGCATTTCACCGCCCCTTTAATGTTTCTTAATGTAAGTATTTTTAGATATTTAGACTAGAAACAAGACAAAAATACTAAGTAAGAAGAGCATTTCTTGCAGTGCAAATGGTGAAACTGCTGTGTGCATTTTCAAGCCAGGGCTCCAGACTAACATTTGAGAGCAGTGAGGGATACGTACATTTAATTTAATCATAAAATTACTATTATTTTGCAGTGTTAAGTGCAGCTCCTAATAATATTACCTGTTGGTTTGTTTATTGGAAATTTAACAGTGAAGCACTGAGCTTGAATTTAGATGCAGATAAAATTAACTTTTATTAACAACACTGATGTGCAAAAACTCATTTTTATCGGGAAAATGTAAATATTTTACTCTTATTAAATATCCCATTGATCTTCTATAGTCTCACACAGAACTGACCGACTGCTTCAGTGATTATAAAAGGAGCTCTTTAATTATTTTCTGTGTAAAGGCCTGTTCAAACTGTATAATAGTCTGTTAACATGGGCTCAATTAGAAATAACATGTTGAGCCAATGGGAAAATTTATTTTACCAACACGTGAATGATCATATCTACATTTTTCAGTCGGCCAAATTAAATTTCTGTGAATTGATACAATTTAATTCACAGAAATTCAATTTGGCCTACTAAAAAATGTAGATGTGATCAGTCACTAGAACATTTTAAATTGGATAAATGTAGATAACAATTGTTTATTTCTCAATGTCCCAAAAGACAAAAATGACTAAGAACATAAATATAGTACCCAAAATGAACACAGACAACATGGTTGACATTTTATCACATTACTTTATTAACAAGTCAATTCCAATGCAGGATATTTGGTGAAAATGCATTATTTTCAATGAGGAAAAAAACTGAATACACGTCTTCTGCATAACAGGATGTCTTAATGTGGTGAAGAAAACACGGCACTGCATAAAAACCTGCACACAAAAAAAAAAAAAGACAGTTCCCCTGCATCACATCTGGCAAGTGACAGAACAGAAGGCACTTGATTATTTAATGAGGATGAGACGAATGAATGGACGAATAAGAAAATCACGAGCTTGACGTGTTTGATATTAAAAGGCAATAACTTAAGCCCTGAAAGAGACCGACGTCACTGTGTTCAGCGGTCGCATGGCGCACATATCACACAAATGACTTAATTTACTTATTATCTAATATTTTAGACATATAAGACATGAGGAAAATAAAACTATTGGCTACCTTTAGATAATTATGTGGTAACTGAGAACACACTCATGAAACCAATGAATGCATGAATTTGTGATTCTACAAAATGTCTTTTAAACTTCATACCGGCTCATAAAGCAACACTCTGTATAATAATTTCAGTGCTCAGTACTCACCAACGTCTTGTGACCATGAATATCTCTATTCTCTTGGGAATGTTTGTTTCGGTCTTCAGCAGCACCGGCGGGTTTGGCACTGCAGTCTGCTCGCGCTCCCGCAAATCCACGGGAAATCTCCACACGACACGAACGGTTTTCCTCGGGTGCATTTTGCGCATGCGTATACAGTTTTTCGGACGTAGGATTTTTTCATCCAACATGGATTTTTCACAATTTAAATTTTGAGTGTAGACCTTAAAGGGTTAGTTCACCCAAAAATGAACATGTGATGTTTATCTGCTCACCCCCATGGCATCCAACATGTAGATGTGTTTGTTTCTTCAGTAGAACACAAATTAAGAAGAAAAAAAGAGAAAAAGCACGTAAATTCTGTCTCTCTTCTTCTTCTGTGTGACAAGTGAGTGTCAGAAGCGTAAAGTGGCTCCTTGTGTGTAGTGCTGAGTATAAATTTGATGTTTAGAGCTTTGAACTGCTGGAAAAAGAGCTTACATCCATGAAAAGTGCTTGAATTTCACTCTCAAAAGGTTGTATAAGATGAATAGTTAATTAATAAGACTATTTATGCCACAATACCATGGTTACAGGTGTCATTGCTTACATTAAATCCATGATGATTTCTGGATTGAAAAGGCTGCTATAACTTGTTCACTCATGGCGCAATGTCTCTCCTGGTTTTCACGTCAGTTCTGTTTGATCTGATGTGATTTATAAACGAATAATGCACTTAATTGGACCGCTTCCCATTGGCTCTCGCTGCAGTGTTATTAATCCTGTGGCGAATTCAAACCCTTTCCCACTGGATCCCCAGCGCTGTGTATCGGTGTATGAGCTCACGCTGCGCTGTCTATGAGCTGATAAACCGTCTGCGCAGCTCAAACGAGTTGCATGGTTTTGTTTGACTTTCATGTCGTTTGCTGTTTGACATTTCTCATATTCAACAGAAATGCCAGCTCTTATTATCTGGTGGCACCAGTGCGACCTCTAACAAAATTTAGTCGCACCGGCCATTTGGTCACCGTCTGGAGCACTACAAAATGAAAAGGACAAATTATTTGTTAATCATTTATTCATTTGTTTTGAAACTACAGATTAGGGCTTATCTGCATAATCTAATCACTAAGTGCAAATTGCCCGACTTGTTGGCTATCTAACTCCGCCCATCATTGTCTAATTGAGCCACACAAAATGACTAAATAAATCCCACTGGTAACTGGAGCAGTGAGATAGAGTATGTTAAAGAAAAATCCATGTGTTTTTTCTCTCTTTTCTATCGCATATCAGCTCCAAGAGGCATTTATTTGAATTACAAATTAAGAAAATATTTAGAAAGTGGGTATAAAGTCCCTAATGGGTATTTTGAATAATGGGTAGAGGCTTTGGGTATTGGGATGAGTAATATCCCAATAAGGGAGCATCCATATATGATTTTAATAAATCTAATTGTATACACTGAGTTATTTTATAATATACTAAATACACATAGGTGCAAACATTATCTGCCAATATTTACCTTAAGTACACAATACTGCTATTTTCACATATGCAAAGAAAATACTTTTTGTTGCTATTTACACTTAAACACCCGCTGCCTCAATAAATATATGCAGCGCGTGTTTCAGAGTGAAGCGCTGTGTTGATTTACACGTGAGCAGCTCATGATCGGCTCGTGTTTGCAGCGGCTTGATTCGCAGTAAATGCATCTGCATCTGCTGTGTTTAGGTCAATTTAACATGCATTTGGGAACACAACATGCACCAAGCCTAATTATTTTCTTCAATCCAATCCATATTTAGCCAATTGTCTGCATTCCTGTAGCTTAAACAGTAGATCATGGTGCTTGCAACACCAAGGTAATGGGTTTGATTCCAAGGGAATGTGTGGACTGATCAAATGTGCACCTTTAATGCAAATGTAAGTTAAAACGGTACGGGTTGTACGGGTGCTTGAAATCCTGATGTTGTGTTTTCAAGGTTTGAAAAGTGCTTAAATTTTGGATAAAATGCTTAAAGTAAAGTATTCACAGCGTTAACTGTGGGACCTAATATGTGTGCCTTTCAAAATCATGCCCAATCAAATGAATTTACCACAGGTTAATCAAAGGATAAAATGCGTGAAATTTTAACTGTGGTTCTTTCACAACAAATACCTATCTGACTGAATAGTTTTATTAAATGAAGAAATAAAATGTTGGAGAGCCTAAAATGAAACCTGCTCATCATGAACAACAACGCAGAGCTGTTCGTTCATTCATTCATCATACAGTGATTGACTGGTTTTATTTTATTTCAGCAGCGAAAATAGTTTCAAACAAAGATCACAGCAGAACCACAGCACATCTAATGTCTGGCATTAAGTTGGTTTGACTTTGGATGTTCGATAATCGCGAATTTAGGGACCGTCTCTAAAGTTACACACGACATTGGTATACACGCTTCTAACTTCAATAGCATTTGAAGAGAATGACTAAGTCATAATACCAACTTTAAGGTGTTCATCTAGGTGTCAGCTATGATGCACACCTTTTAGATTTTTGTTATTTAATAAATGTCAAATCACATGAAAATATGGATATGTTTTTCACTATGATGCTGTATGCTTTTTTGCTTGACTGAAAAAAATACGATTTTTTGTTTTTGGTGTGAAAACTGTGAATATAATTTAATTCAGTCAAGCAAAAAATCTGATCCCTCTGCTATTAGAAACACAATTTTGGCTGTTTATAGCATTATCTCTTTTAATGGAATTAAAACACTAAATAATATTTCTGACTATGTATTGGTATGTCATTTACGGTGGTGTAAGGTGCTGGAAAAACCTTTAAAATGGACCTTGAAAGTGCTTGAAAAGTGCTTGAATTTGACCTTGGAAGAGAAGTACGAACCCTGATAAAAGCATCTGTCCAATGCATAAATGTCAATGTTAATAAGAGCTTTGAAGGTCAGGCTTTTGAATAATCCATTTGTGATCCTGGACCACAAAACCATAAGGTCATAAGGGTCTTTTTCTTTTTTGTTTGTTGAGATTTATACATCATCTAAAGGCTGAATAAATAAGCTTTCCATTGATTACGGTTTGTTAGGATGGGACAATATGGAATCAGATTAAAACCAAAATCTGGAGGGTGCAAAAAAATCTAAATATTGTGAAAATTTTCTTTTAAAGTTGTCCAAATTAAGTCCTTAGCAATGCATATTACTACTTATATATAATGTACTAAATATCTTCATGGAACATAATCTTAATACCTAATGATTTTTGGCATAAAAGAAAAATGGATCATTTTGACCCATAAATGTATTGTTGGCGATTGCCACAGATATACCAGTGGGACCCACAGATGACCCTCCAGGGTCACATTTATGTCTGCTAATCAGAAACCTATTTGGAAAGTGTCATAATTACAATAAAAGCATATGATACTGTGATGATTCACCAGTATTAAGTAGAAAACACACAGAATAATTAATCTAAACCTCGAGTCATTGATGAATTTTCTCGAGAATAATATATTCGTGCTCACTTAATCTTCAGCTACAAATAGAGATGAAACAAAAAAATGAAAAGGGTCTGGTGTGAAATGGCTGTAGCCGTATGGGTTTTGCACGCGGTGTGCAGAGCTGCGAGGAAGAGGTCGCTCGCTCTCTTTTGTCGTCTCCTGGGACCTTGACTTTAGTAGGCCACGTTCAAGATGATTTATAAGTCCAGAAATGCAGCTGGTCTTAATATAACGCGGCGTATCCCGTGAGGAGAGCGATCTCGCCGCAGCACATCCTTCATATGAAGCGGCTCACAGATGGCCGACCGCTCCATGCAGCTGCGTCACACGGCTCATGTCCTTATTAAACCGCTAGAGACGATCCAGCGCTGTGAATACTGATCATCTGCGAGCTGGCTGTCGAGTTGGCGCTCATCAGTAGATCAGGTGTCGCTCCAGCGCTTTTTTGTTTGAAATTTAGGGGTGCACACCGTAAATCAACATGCTACTCTGCAAAAAATGCTTGTATTTTTGTCTTATTTCTAGTCAAAAAATCTAAAATTCTTACATTAAGAAGCATTTACTAGACAAGTACAAATTATTGTTTTGTTTTTGGGGGAAATAATTCAAAATTAAGAGTTTTTGCTTAAAATAAGATAAATAATCCGCCGGTAAGAAAAATAATCTTGTTTTCTGTTTGAATTAAGATTATTTTTCTCACCCCATTGGCAGATTATTTATCTCATTTTAAGCAAAAACTCTCTTCATTTTGAGTATATTTCCCCAAGCACTTTTGCTTGTCTAGTAAATACTTCTTGTTTTAAGAATTTAGATGTTTGGACTAGAAACAAGACAAAAATACTAAGTAAGAAATGCATTTTTTGCTGTTTAATTTCCACTGTAATAATAAATAATAAAAATGTATTTGTATAGCACTTTTCGTACATGAAATGCAACTCAAAAGTGCTTCCCAAGCATAAAACAAATAATAGGAATACAAATTCACACAACGACAGTAACCAACAGACAAGTGCAAAATGTAAAATAAAATAATTCCCAATATATCAACTCAATATCAGCAAAGAAACCTTCACATCATATTATTGTGATAAACAACTTTAAAAAGATATTTCTTAATCCGCTTTTTAAAATTGTGAATGCTTGGAGCCTCTTTCACTTCATTAGGTAGAGAATCCACATTTTTGGAGCTTAGTGGCTAAAAGAAGGACCACCAGATCGTTTATGAACTACTGTATATTGTGCCAGAAGATTAGCATTAGAGGACCTCAAACAACGCTTTGGAACGTATCTTGACAGACAGTCTGAAATGTATAGAGGTGCCAGATTATGCAGTGTTTTATAAACCAATAAAAGAACCTTAAAGTCAATTATTTGATGAACTGGTAACCAATGTAATTCATATCAATAAATACTCAAAGAATGACAAAATCTCGAGTTTTGAGTTAGCCTGACAAGCCAGACCCACATCAAGGTGTTTGGTCTGGAAACTCACCATTGACGGCTCAATCCGAGGGGCGGATAAATGGTCGTCTTTCACCCTCTGCACGTGATAGGATAGCGCTACACAAACCAGAGCAACGAAGGTGAAGCAGAGCTCGTTCTTAGATTAAACATTCACCGTATCCGGTCGGCTAAACTCTGAACACATCTTCCCTTCTTAAGAATGACTTCAGTGCCGTTCTTTGTTCTTTTCTCAGAGAAAAGCTTAACTCCAAGTCTTCCAGAGTCGCGGTCAAAGCTGATTCGAAAGACCGCCGTTCGCCAGTTTCTGTGTTTACTAGAAGCACACAAACGCAACTCGGCCGTCGTCATTATGGCCCCGCCCACCGACTCTATACACGATGTGATTGGCTCGACCAGAGTTTGGCGTTTACAGCTCAGACGTGTATTGAGAGTTCCTAGACGACACTCGCAGCAGATTAGATTTGCTGCCGCTATGGTGCGTCTAGATTTCTAGGCTAATTTTGAGTATGAGATGTGACGGAGATTTGTTGAATTCAGTGAACGAATACGCCCTTTATACTTTTGAGTCTTTGTAATGAGACGAATTGAATGAACTGGTACATGTCGTTCGTGAAGTTAACATAATGAACCAGTTGTTAAACGATACTGATAGCGAACAGGTAGAGCTTGGCTTGTGTAGTTTGGCATATTTGCAGCAAAGAAAGAAATGTAGACTTTACCATTGTAATGAAAACAGTGTAATAATGCAGGCTGATAGTTAAATTATTACTGTACAGAGTATAAAACTGGTTTTGTGTATAATGTATAATGTATGTTTAAAGCAGCACTTGGTAACTTTTGCTCTCGGGGTCCCCCTACAGTTTGGAAAAAATAATGTCCTCAACTACTGTCGTAAGATCTGTCATCCTACAACAGGGGATGCCATCGCGCGTGCATTTGTTGACATGACAGCCCTGATAGCCCTGAGCTAGTGATGCGTCGGTCGTCTCATAACCCGCGGACCCCGTATGTCTATTTAATGGTCGCGGGTCCGGGGCGGGTTGTAAAAATATATACAGTGGTGCGGGGCGGGCCGAATAACTTCATAAAAGCGTCCCGCGGGTTGGTGCAGCACTAACAGTTCCCCTGAACACTGCAGGAGGAGTTCACATGCAGGAGTTCTTCTGGCGGCGCGTGGGAAATGTCTTCATCCCAGGTAACGTTACAGTCAGTGGCAGATGTTTCAGCATGTCATATGAATATAATTTCAAGGGTTTTATTTTTTTCAAACGCCAAATAATCACGATGCTCACGTTTACAAGCCAGCGTCATTATAGTAGTCTATTGGTTAGCGTTTTACAGAATCTATATGATACTTCAGTTCAATGTTTGAGTGGTAGCTCACCGTAACAAGCAGGACAGCATCGGTCGGGCACGCCTCCTTCAGCTCACGCCGACGAGCAAACGCTGGTCACATGTTGATCCTCGTCCTGCCTTTAATCACATCACTTTTTCATTTCCTCTTATTGCTTTCCTCCAACAAAACCTTTTCTTTCTTATTTGTCTCCGCTGCTTCGGACATGACTATATTATCCGACGAACAAAGTTGGGCTCGCACGTCCGAATGTAAGGAAGTGTGTGTGTTGGTGGAAGTGACGTATATGCCGTAAAGCAGTCGAATTTTGTAGTTCTTTTTGTTCTCGGGTTACTACCCGAAACCCGAAGTTTAAAAGTACGATTAAAAACGATACAGACCCCATCAGGCTATGGCAGACGTGTCATTCAACCTATTGTAAGTCGATTTATCATCACAAGAGTCTTAAAAAATATATTATGAAGGTTGAAAAGTTACCTAGTGCTGCTTTAAACAGGGTTCTTCTTTTAAATAAAATGACTACATTACTTTTGAGTCATGTACTTCTATAAAAACTGTAAAACAAATAAAATAATGTGACGGTATCGGTTAAATAGATCTCATGTGTGTCACATCAGCAAATATAGCATTCTAGAGAGCATGTAATTCGCGTGATCTCACTGCAAAAAATGCTCCTCTTACTTAGTATATTTGTCTTGTTTCCAGTCTAAATATCTAAATATTCTTAAATCAAGATGCATATACTAGATAAGTAAAACTACATAAGACATTTTTCCTTGTTTTCATAAAATAAAAATAAAAATGAAGTGAGTTTTTGCTTAAAACAGGCAAAATTCTCATCCAATGGGATGAGAAAAATTATCTAATTTCTGATTGAAATCTTGTTTCTTGTTTCCGTCCCAAACAGAATTAAGATTATTTTTCTCACCCCATTGGCAGAAAATTTTGCCTGTTTTGAGCAAAAACTCTCTTCATTTTGATATTTTTCCCCAGAAAACAAGAAAAAATATATTATATAATTATATTTATCTAGTAAATGCATCTTGATTTAAGAATATTTAGATATTTGGACTGGAAACAAGAAAAAAATACTAAATATGAAGAGCATTTTTTGCAGTGCTATTGAATAAACAAACCCGAATTTACTGGTCGCACGTGCAACTGGATGTAAAATTCAGTTGCACACTCAAATTTTGGTAGCAAAACTCAGTCTGGAGCCCTGCGCTCTGATCAGAGCTGAATGTAGGTGACATGTTTTGGCGTGGTAAGTGAATGTGTTTGCATGTGTTTGTCTCCTCAGCTCCTCCTTGGGGTTTTTGCCTCCTCCAGGAGCAGAGCAGATGCCGTTTCACCGCACCTCGCCTCCCTGCGGCTCGCAACAGATTCCCACGCAGCAGTGCTCAGGTACGAACCCCGCAGTCACCCATAAGGCCGTTCGTCCTCTTCCTCTTTGCACTACAGGCAGACGATGATGTTTTCTGCTGAAGAAGAAGGGAAATATTGCAGTATTAGCTTAATATTTAATTCCAAAGATTTATTACACTCACCACAGGAGGTCAAATCGGTAACACTTTATTAAAGGGTTAGTTCACCCAAAAATTAAATGTCTGCCATTAACTCCTCACCATAATGTCGCTCCACACCCGTAAGACCTCCGTTCATCTTCACAAACAGTTTAAGATATTTTATATTTAGTCTGAGAGCGTATGCAAGTGTATGCACACTATACTGTCCATGTCCAGAAAGGGAATAAAAACATCATCACAGTAGTCCATATGAGACATCAGTGGGTTAATTAGAGTCTCTTGAAGCATCAGAAATACATTTGGGTCCAAAAATAACAAAAATTACGACTTTATTCAGCATCGCCTTCTCTTCTGGGTTTGTGTTCAATCCTCAAATAAAGATTTGAACGGTTATGAATCAGTGAATTGATTCATGATTCGGATCGCGTGTTAAACTGCTGAAATCACGTGACATTGGCGATCTGAATCATGAATCATTGTATTAAGTTTTCCATTGATGTTTGATTTGTTAGGATTGGACAATATTTGAAAATCTGTAATCTGAGGGTGCAAAAAATCTAAATATTGAGAAAATCTCATTTTTTTATATATATATTTACAGTAGTTAATGTACAAAATATCTTCATGGAATATGATCTTAATATCCGAATGAATTTTGGCATAATTGAAAAATGGATAATAATGGCCCATTAATCTATTGTTGGCGAGTGCCACAAATATAACAATGAGACTCAGGACTGGTGAAGTGCTCCAGGGTCACATGTATATGCAAATTAGAGATCCACTCATTGACGTGATTGGTTACATGGTAGTTTGAGATGTCAGAAACACCCACGATTTTAAACTGTTGCTGTTAGACACTTGACTGCATTTTTAAAGAGAAAATACTTAGCAATGGTGTTGACATGAATGTTTTTTTCTTAAAGAACATTAAAAACACCACATAAACATAAACAATATTAAAAACTTGATTTTCACAAATGTGGGACTTCAATAACAACATCCTTAACAAAAATATACAGAAACTATTCTGATTAAAGGGTTTTCGAACTTTATGTTGGAAATATAAAAGTTTTTTCATCTGGTACAAATTTGCCGGTTCTCATTAAGCTTTGCAGTTGCGGGGTCCAATTTTTTAAGCAGCAATGGAGGCAAAACTGATCTGAGAGAAATTTCCAAAAGGATAATTAAAAAATAAATAAAAGGAAGGTACCATGTGGGAGCGTTTTAGAGAAGTATTTAACCAGGGCGAATCAAGTCTGTGATGTGTAACAGTGTTCTTTTAATCTTCTCAGCTCATTCTGTCACGTGACGACGGAGCGCAGTGAAAGGGAGAGATTGATGGCTAATATTAACCAACCTAAAATCTGCTTTAAAGTTGAATTTGAATTGGTTATGTGATTGAACGGTCACTGTATCAGCTTACAGAAGGCACTGTGCAGTAATTAGCCAACGCTTTATAGAGTAATGAAAACACTCGCACCTCAACAATTTTTTGGATTTGCACAATTGCTCCCAAATATAAAACATAATGCCAAAAGTTTTGGGAGGCCTGCCTTTACATGCACATGAGCTTTAATGCCATCCCATTGTTAATCCATAGGGTTTAGGAGTGTGTTTATGGGGATTTTTGACTGTTCTTCTAGAAGCTCATTTGTGAGGTCAGGCACTGATGTTGGACGAGAAGGCCTGGCTCTCAGTCTCCACTTTAATTCATCCCAAAGCTGTTCTATCTGGTTGAGCTCAGGACTCTGTGCAGGCCAGTCAAGTTCCTCCACACCAAACTCCTCATCCATGTCTTTATGGACCGACGCTTTGTGCACTGGAGCGCAGTCATGCTGGGACAGGAAGGGGCCGTCCACAAACTGTTCCCACAAAGTTGGGAGCATGAAATTGTCCAAAATGTCTTGGTATGCTGAAACATTAAGAGTTCCTTTCACTGGAACTAAGGGGCCAAGCCCAAGCCCTGAAAAAAAAACCCCACCCCATAATCCCCCCTCCACCAAACTTTACACTTGGCACAATGCAGTCAGGCAAGTCCCGTTCTCCTGGCAACCGCCAAACCCAGACTCGTCCATGGGATTGTCAGACTGAAACGTGATTGGTCGCTCAGAGAACACGTCTCACTGCTCTAGAGTCCAGTGGCGGCTGCTTTACTCCACTGCATCCCACGCTTTGCATTGCTCTTGGTGATGTAAGGTTTAGATGAGCTGCTCGGCCATGGAAACCCATTCCATGAAGCTCTCTACACACTGTTTTTGAGCTCATCTAAAGGCCACAGAGGTTTGGAGGTCTGGAGCTGTCGACTCTGCAGAAAGGTGGTGACTTCTGTGCACTGTGACCCTCAGCAGGCGCTGACCCCGCTCTGTGATTTTACGTGGCCTATCACTTTGTGGCTGAGTTGCTGTTGTTCCCAATCACTTCCTCTTTGTTATAATCCCACTAACAGTTGAGTGTGGATTATTTAGTAGTGAGGAAATGTCAGGAATGGACTTATTGCACAGGTGGCGACCTATCACGGCCCCACGCTTGAGTTCACTGAGCTCCTGAGAGCGACCCATTCTTTCACTAATGTGTGTAGAAGCGTCTGTAGGCCTAGAGCTTGATTTATACACCTGTGGCCATGGAGGAGATTGAACACCTGAACTCAGTGATTTAAAGGGGTGTCCCAATACTTTTGGCAATAGAGTGTATTTTGAGGGACCAAAATGTCACAATTTTGAGCCTCATCTTTGTCTTATGGCCTCCTTCAT